>NC_138050.1:72409994-72595917 GCF_964194185.1 Rhinolophus hipposideros
AATCTACTTTAAAAAGAATCATTCTCAGAAACACAAATATATTTTAAAGTGCCTCCTGCAGAATAATTAAATAATAATCTTAAAACATGTAAGGCTGGATCTGTTCAACTCCTATACCTCACAGCGCTATGTCACCCTCTCTTGATTTTTGTCACAATGAAGTTTCTTTTTTAAGCTCAATTTTATATATTTATTATATCATACTATGTATTTTTAACCATACAATTAATGCCATTTTACTTGGAAAAAAATCTGTTAGCTTAGCCTTCCACATGAATTATTATTAATGCCTAAGTTTTCTGATTTTATTTGTGTTTCTTTGTTTATCACTGCTACCAGCTATTTGTCAAATGTATGCAACATCTACTGACGCTCTACAATTGCATATGGAGATTTAACTTAGATTTTCCCATCTCCTCCCAATACTTCATAATATTACTTGAATGTTTCTATTGGCTAAATCTATACCCATAAATAATAATATTATATCCAATTACTTAATCTCAAAATAAGACAAATATACTTTTTAAAATCATGAAATTACTTCCAGACTTATCAATAATATTTTCGTATCTGATAATTATTGACATCAATATTATCCAATAATGTGTACAGCAGTGTGGCAGTATACATACTCTGTGTGACAAACCTTTCTATTCCCTGTTACTTGTTCTACTTATCATCACAGGAGACTGACCATCAGAGGCCAGGCCAACTCATTTCTGCCCGAGTTTGTCCAATTTAAAGTAACTAGTAGATACTTTTCTGGGAAACTAACAGATCTCCAAGTAGATCTCTGTGATTACATCTTTTGCCTATTGGCCGGTCCTCTGTGATCCAGCAATATCACTTCTTCTATTGTCTCAGCTGTTTTGTTACCTATGAAACAGATTATCAACATCAAATCCCCATTATTTAAATGTAGTTTATGCTATCCTGCCTGTACTCTCAGTAAAATAATTTATATTGAAAAATAATCATTACAATAATACTTTTATACTTTTTCCCTAAGGAAACGGGAAAGTTTATATTGACAAATTAGTAAAATGGAATGGCCCATAACATCTCAATGAGTTGAAATGGCTTAGCCTCAAGGAGACTAAAGTAAGTGATGTTAACTGACTCATCAACTTGAAATACTGAGGAAGAGAAAAAGAGTCAGCTGTTATTAATCTCAATACCGAGATACAATAAGAAAAAATATACTGAAAGTATTTCAGAGTGAGCAAACGGCTGCTAGTAAAATAAACCAGTTTTGAAGGAATTGTAATTGAAAACCAGAGTGCCAAATTGGGCAGGGCTATTATACTGTGTACAGATGTATACCAGATATAGGCCCATCTTATAGAAGTTGGAGATATTTTTGTTATGAAGGCATATCAAACCACCTAAAGATATGGTGAACAGTACCAATAATAACTGGCATATAGCTAATTTGAGGAGATTACAGTAACAACTCAGTGGCATACAATTTTAGTGTTTTGAGTTATTTTGAGAGCCTGAAATTCAATTTGTTCAATTTATTAAAAAATAAATTAAAAATTTTGAAAGTCAATTGTCTGAATGAAATCTACCTTATAATGTGTGAATTCGGTCTAGAGGTCAGATATTTTTTTTCTTACTTTGTTTATTCCACTATTTGTCCACTTCCAAAAAGGGTTAAGAATAAAGTGATTTTAATAAGCATGTTGTGAATGTTTTGTGTTTATTGAATATATACTTGAAAACAAATTGAATATATATTTCCTTTATTTGTATTTATATAATAAATGCAATGAAAAAAGCTATTACAAATATAGTAGCTTAGTGTTTCCCAAAAAATAAGACCTAACCGGAAAATAAATCCTAGCATGATTTTTTAGGATGACATCCCCTGAACATAAACCCTAATGCATCTTTTGGAACAAAAACTAGTATAAGACCCGGTCTTATTTTCAGTGAAACAAGGTAGTTAAATTTTGAGTTCCAGTTCTCCTTATATGTTAAGAGAGAATTTTTGTGGTTAAAACTGTGGCTGTTGGAAGACAGTCTACATAAACATAAGGAACATAACCCATGTTTACTGAACTGTGTTAAATGACCATGGTAGTTCATTCAAGTTTATCTGGAGAGAGAGCTGGTTAGGACCAGTGGCTACTCCCTTTACAATAAATCAGGCTGCATCCTCTGACTTCTAATGGTATTAATGGCTTTTTCCTGTGTGGTAGGAAGAGTCTCCACTCCCCACACACCTCAAATTCTCCACATTTTGGACAGCTAGATTTTTCTTGACAACTCTTAGAAACAGCTAAACACCTTGTTACTCTTCTGACAAACAAGGCTGCTCTCTTGCCTGCCCTCCAAGAAGGGAGGACAATGGCATGAAGAAAGATTATCTTCAATTGAATGCTTGTTTCTTTGGGATAAAAGATGAATCAAGGACCTGTGCATTCTATTACCCTGACCCAGAAAATTTTTCAATCAAAGTCTATTTTTCAAATCAAATTGTATGATATTGAGGAAGTCATCTGACCTTACTTCCATGACATTGATTGGAGAAATAATATAAAATTAATTACAGTAGAGGCACTGTGAAAATATATTATTTTAAATATATTTATTGGGTGGGTGATGAGGGTAAAGGGGATCAAATATATGGTGATGGAAGGAGTACTGACTCTGGGTGGTGAACACACAATGGGATTTATAGACGATGTAATACAGAATTATACACCTGAAATCTATGTAAATCTACTAACAATTGTCACCCCAAAAAATTTAATAAAAATATATATATTTATTATATGTTATATACAGAGGGTGCCAAAAAATGTATATATATTTTAAGAAAGGAGAACTGTGTTAAACTTGAAATACTCAATATATACTGATAACAAAAGATGAATACAAGTCATGTTTGACTTCTGCAATTACAAGAGGTGCTCAAAGTGGTTACCATCAGCCTCAAGACACCTCTGATTATGGCAAACTACTTCTTGAGCAATGTTGACCAAAGTGTCCATTTGCACACATTTTTTTGGGACCCCCGGTATATAATAGGTTCGTAATACTAATAGCTGGGGATCATTTCAGTTTTTATGAGAGAGACTGAAGGAGTGCTGCTATATGCTAATGTGTGGAGCTGCAGGCTCCAAGGTTGTCTATATTCTGCAACTGAGAATTGAAGAAAAAGGGTCTGCCCATAATTAAGTAGCGAGTACAAATTCAACCTTACAGGAAAGTCAAAATGGCATTAAAAAAGAAAGACTTAAAACTTAAAAAAATTAGATCTTCTTGGCAACTTAGTAAGGGGGCTTGATATAATATTTACATTGGATATAGAATATACAGGAATTGAATTAATCAGTCTGCCTTAAAGCTAAATCACCAGTTCTGTTAATCTGAGATGTTTAATATACCTCTGACTTGTATCGCAGTTTCCCTAGTCTTTGTAATATGCCCATAGCTATACAGGTAGTAAACAATATTTGGATATGTAGTATGGCGAGATTCCAGAGTCAGAAATTTAGTAGGTCATTGCAAAAGGTTTTAAAAGGGTATGAGTTAACCAAATGCAGTATTTCCAAAAGTGTGGTCAACAAACCAACTTCCCCAAATCATCTGGGAAGTTATAATATCTATTACTGCATCTATTACTCCACACATATTAAGTGAAGCAGAATTCTGGGAGTGGGTCTTGAACAATCTGTTACTAACAGGCTTCGGAGGTGACTCATGTTTTATGTAATAAAATTGGAGAACCTTAGACCTAAGGAGATATCGATTGGATGGTTAACTAAACAGATCTTTACATTTCTAAAGAAAGGTATGAGATATCAATCACCAATATCTTTAAATACAGGATTTAAAAAATCTGCTTCAGGTAGATAAGCATAGCTGTGCCTGGAGGTGACCTTCAGTTCTGAGATTCTATATTTTTTCTTTCAAAGGAGGATTAATCACCTCTCACTGTGTGGGTGTTAGTTCTAAGTACTCCAATTATTTTCCCCTTCCACATAATTTTGTTTGAGTCATCAAAGTTAAGCAGCTTTGAAAACAATTTTCACTCATTCTAATAAATGATCCTCACATATATACAATATCCTTGTGTTTATACCAAGTTACATTTCATTTTTAAAACCATAATTAATACATGTCAGGTGTGTAATTATTTGATAAAAGCACTGATATATCCCAGTGCAGACCCAAGACTATTTCCCCGTTGTTTGAATTTTATCTTTATCTGACCATATTACTCAAGATATAATTCTTGTTAATTGCATATATTTCAAAGAGAGTATGTATTTCAGACCTTGAGAACCATGAGAATCTTTGTGTCTTTGTAATGTACACAAATGGCTTCTCTATGTAAACAAACAAACAAACAAACAAACTTTAACATGAATCCTGAAAGAATTGTTGAAGAACAAGAGAAGTATTTGTAAAAACAGGGGAAGATATATTTCTGTGCTTATTTTTTATATACTTTTGTTTCCAAAACCAAGTATCTTCCACATCTACTGACAAGAACACAAACAAAGAAACAAAACAAACAAACGGAAAACAAAAACAAAAAAACAAACAAACAAAAAAACAGCTGCTCCTCTTCCAGGGGTAAAATGTTTTAGTCATTGCCCAGTTTACTTCAGTACAAAAACATTAAAGCAGGACACCTATGCCTATTTACTATTTTAAGGATGCCATGATCTACTCCATTTTCAGAGAAGCTTAAAACAAATCATGATCTTGCTTCATGAGTTAAAAGTTGTTTAGTAGAAAAAATTATTATAATATCCTTCAGGACAAATGGGAAAAAAAAACTGGAGAATAGCTAAAGACAAGGATGCTTTTATGAAAATTGTGAACTCTTAAAAATTTGCACTAAGAATTTGGAAGGTGCTTGTACTTCAGGGCAACAATAATCAAAACAGCACAATATTGGCAGAAAAACAGACATAGACAATGGAATAGAATTGAAAACCAGAAATAAAACCACATACATATGGACAGATAATTTTTGACAAAGAAGCAAAAAACATACAATGGAGAAAAGACAGCCTCTTCAATAAATGGTGCTGGCAGAATTGGAAAGCCACGTGCAAAAGAAACTGGACTGCTATCTGTCATCATGTACCAAAATTAATTCAAAATGCTCAAAGACTTAAGCATAAGACCTGAAACAATAAACTGCATAGAAGAAAACATAGGTACTAAACTTATGTACCTTGGGTTCAAAGAGCATTTTATGAATTTGACTCCAAAGGCAATGGAAGGAAAAGCTAAAATAAATAAATGGGACTATATCAAACTTAAAACCTTCTGCACAGCAAAAGAAACCATCGACAAAATAAAGAGGCAACCAAGGGAATGGGAGAATATTTTTGCAAACAGTGCCTTCGATAAGGGCCTAATATCCAAAGTATACATGGAACTTATGAAACTCAACAACAACAACAAAACACAAACAATCCAATTGAAAAATGGGTAGAGGACCTGAAGAGATATTTCTCCAAAGAGGACATACAAATGGCAAAGACTTATGAAAAAATACTCAACATCACTAATCATCAGAGAAATGCAAATAAAAACCACAATGAGATATCACCTCACCCCAGTCAGAATGGCTATCATCAACAAGACAAATAGTAACAAGTGTTGGAGAGGCTGTGGAGAAAAAGGAACCCTCATACACTGTTGGTGGGAATGCAGATTGGTGCAGCCATTATGGAAGGCGGTGTGGAGGTTCCTCAAAAAATTACAAATAGAATTACTGTATGACCCAGCAATCCCATTCCTAGGTATCTACCTAAAAAAAATCTGCAAACATTTATCCATAAAGACACATGTGCTCCAATGTTCATTGCAGCTTTATTTACAGTGGCCAAGACGTGGAAACAACCAAAATGTCTTTCAATAAATGAATGGATAAAGAAGTTGTGGTATATATACACCATGGAATACTATTCGGCGGTAAGAAAAGATGATATAGGAGCATTTGTGACAACATGGATGGATCTTGAGAGTATAATAATGCTAAGCAAAATAAGTCAGACAGAAAAAGCAGAGAACCATATGATTTCATTGATATGTGGTATATAAACCCAAAACAACAAAAGAACAAGACAAACAAATGAGAAACAAAAACTCATAGACACAGACAATAGTTTAGTGGTTACCAGAGGGTAAGAGGGGAGAGGGATGGTAGATGAGGGTAAAGGGATTTAAATATATGTTGATGGAAGGAGAACTGACTCTTCGTGTTGAACACACAATGGGTTTTATAGATGATGTAATACAGAATTGTACACCTGAAATCTATGTAACTTTGCTAACTATTGTCAGCCCAATAAACTTTAATTAAAAAAAAAAAGAATTTGGAAGGTAAATTCACATTTTGTATTGGTTCTTTGAAAAAAAAACTAATAAGTTACCATTTTAAATGAAAGGTTTTTTAAAAATATTTTTATTAATATTCTCTAGTGAGTCTGAATCTTAGATGATGACAAAGAAAGTGGACATTACCAGAAATGAGGCAAGGAAAAGACAGCCTCATATCAAAATACCTTTATATATTTTGGCTGAAAATAAACATTTTATTCATTAATTGAGAGGTTCTTTTGAAATGCACAATGTATTGTTTGCTGATTAGATTTCACAGTACCTTGGTCAGTGAAGAAATTCAATTTCATTTCATATCAGTACGACATACAATTTTAAGGATTTCCTTTTCTATCTACGGATTTTATGAATGTAATCTCTTGTGTTGGATGCATTCAGATTTTTTTTTATGTATTCTGGAAGAAGCTTCATTTTTTCTACGTATAATGGATTGAATTTTTGGCCATCTATGTCCCTACTACATAAATCGCTATGTATTACCTTTGTTTGCACTTTGTGTTTTATATTTTATGTTTTATTACTGTGTTTCCCCAAAAATAAAACCCAGGTGGACAATCAGCTCCAATGCGTCTTTTGCAGTAAAAATTAACTTAAAACCTGGTGTTGTTTATATTATATTATGTTATATTATAATATTATATTTATTATATTATATTATATTACATTACATTACATTGCATTATATTATTATAATTATATTATATTATGTTATATTATACCTGGTCTTATATTATACCTGGTCTTATAAACCGGGTCTTACATTGATTTTTGCTCCAAAAGATGTGTTGAGCTCATTGTTCGGCTAGGTCTTATTTTGGGGGAAACATGGTAATTGGGTTTGGGACCCTTTCCCCCACTTTTGCAATATTTTTATATATATTATATACACTTTTATATATTACACTTTTATATATTATATATATAATATACTTATATTATATAAATATAATATATATTTTACATATATATTATATATATATAATATATATAGATATAGATAAACTGCATGTATTTGCTTTGTCGCTAGTCTCAGGAAATTTGTCTTATATGTCCTTGCAGTTTTAAATTACTTGTTCACAAAAAAAAATTTTTCTCTGAGTTCCATGTCATTATATAGTTGACATAGAAAATATGCTCTAATATTAGGATTGGTCTAATCAACAAGAAAAATGTTATTAAAAGGAGAGATAATTATAAATAACAAATCAGATATAAATAATGCAAAATTTAGATTTAGATGTAAATTCCAGAGAATAGGAGTGAGGCATGGCACAGATCTTCTCTGAGTTTCCAGAAAGAACCAACCCTCTCCACATCTTGATTTCAGACTTCTAGCCTCCAGAATAGAGAGACAATACATTTCTTTTGTTTTAAGCCACCAGATCTGTGGTACTTTATTATGACAGCTCTAGGAAACTAGCAAGCATGGTATTAAAATTGAAACTATATGTGTATTTACTAATGAATGGATAGCATTAGGAAAACTTAACCAGGAGATGCTAACGGCAAGTAACATGCTAAAAGTACAGCAAGAAGCAGATCTATCCACTAAACATTTCAGGGGCCACAACAGACACATAGAAGGAGAGAGATGACAACCAAGGAAAAAAGGTACTCAGGTCTCAACAGAGGACATCCATGAGGTGAACCATTATGACAGGTGGGTAAACAAAAGGAAGTGAAACAGGTGTATGTTAACTGGATAAGTATAATACAGAGATTTAATAACTAGGGTGGATCCAATAACATGATTATATATCAGAGTTAGTTATTCTATCTTTGTAAAATACTAGTAAAAGGTAAAAATCAAGATTGCATCACCATATAACAGTCTAGTCTTTCAAATCATATTTTTACAAATTATTTTTTTATGACTCACTTCTCTAGTTCAGTAATGTCCTTAGACCTTGGGTAGGACAGTTGAACTTAGGGAAGGGAATAAAGACTTTTGCCTAGGATCAAACTGGTGTGGGGACAGGATATTTTTTTTGCAATTTCAATAACTCTTTTCTGAATGCCACCCATTATCTCTTCATAATTTTACATACCATTACCACAGTCTTTTACAAGTATTACTAAACTTCTAAACTTTGAGAAATTATATATCCTTCAGCTCTCTTTATCTGTCTGAAGTTGTGATTTTAGTGTTTTTTTGAATCACACATATTCTTTAGACTTGGGATTTTCATTCAAATAAACTGGAGAAAGTCATATTAAGATTTGTCTAAATACATCTGGAAATTAAACAGAAAAGGTGGGTGTTAAACAATGGACATAATTGCTAACTCTATTAAATCACTAAAATGTGGTTTTGTAATAAATCAGATCTTGGTCACATGGTTCTTTTTCCATCACTATGTTAGTGTTTTCAGATTAGTTATATGAGTCATTCTATTTTTCAGTTTCAGTGAATAATCTTCTTTTGTCTCTTAGCTTTAGCAGAGACTAGATATAGTAGGTATCACCACAGCAACAGAATAAACATGTTTAATTTCATATTTATTTCGGTTCTCGATGTGAAATAACTCATTTCATTATATGTTAATTTTTGCTGTTTGGGAACTTTTTTAAAAAAATCGCTCTGAAATTACATTCAACATGACCTATAAATGTTATTCCATGTCACACACATTGCATCAATTTCACATACACACACACACACACACACACACATATACCATCTTAAACGATTATAGAAATCCTACATGTACAGGTAATGTGTCGTACATGTGTTATGTGATAATACATTGGGATCATTATTGGGTTTTCTATATCTGCAACAAAACATTACCTATTATTTAATACCTAATGTTTCCTTATATTTCTTAGAGAGGATTTTATGAATTTGACGTCAAAGCAGGGACATAAAATAAAAAATAAATGAACAGGACTATATCCAACAAAAAAAGCTTCTGCACAGCAAAAGAAACCATCAACAAAACAAGGAGGTAACCGACCAAATGGAAGAAGGTATTTGTAAATAGCACCTCTGATAAGGGGTTAATATTCAAAATATATAAAGAATTCATACAACTCAATCATAAAAATACCCACATAATCCATTTTTAAAAATGGCAGAGGACCTGAAAAGACATTTTTCCCAAGAAGAAATACAAACAGCCGACATATACATGAAAAATGTTCTAGTTCATTAGCTGTTAGGGAAATGCAAATCAAAAATTATAATAAGGTACCACCTCACACCTGCTAGAATAGCTATCATCAACAAGACAAATAATGACAAGTGTTGGAGGACTATGGAGAACAAAAGAGCCCTCATACACTGTTAGTGGGAATATAAACTGGTAAAGCTTCTATGGAAAACAGTATGGAGGTTCCTCAAAAAAATTAAGAATAGGATTACCAACAACCCAGCAATCCCTATTCTGGGTATCTACCCCAAAAATCTGAAAACATATATCCATGAAGATCTATGTACTCTGATATCCATTGAAGCATTATTTATGGTAGCCAGGACATGAAAACAACCAAGGTGTTCTTTGATAGATGACTGAGTAAAGAAGATGTGGTACATATATACAATGGAATATTACTCAGCCATAACAAAAAATGAAATACTTTCATTTGCTATTACGTGGATGAATCTTGAGAATAAAAACAAAGCAAAGTAAGTCAAATGAAAAAAGTCAAGAACCACATAATTTCACTCATATGTGGGATATGAAACTGAAAAAATAAACAAAGAAACAAACAAAAACTCATGTTATAAATTATGTTATCCATGTATGATACTGTCTGCCTTATTTTTTCAGTTCCAATGATCTACGTTCCTAACCTCTCCTAACACCAACCTACCATTATTAAATTGTTTCATGATAAATAAAGATACTAGTAACACACGTGTGTACCTACTTTTACTTCTGGAGAATATTGGCTATTCTTGAGACTTCGCTTCTCAATATATATGTAGAATTGACTTCAAGTTTTACCAACCTTTTGAGTGGAAAGGGTTGACATGTGTATAATATTAAGTCTCACTATGATAAGAATATTGATTATCTATTTTAGGTCTCCTTTAGAGTCTTTTGACAATTTTCTTCATAAAATAATTACATACATCAAGTTGAATTTATAATGAATATGATAGTATGAGTCTCCAACTTTTCTTTGTTGAAGACATTCTTTATTACTGTGCTTTCCTGAAAATAAGGCCAGGTTTTATACTGTATTTCTACGAAAATAAGACCAGGTCTTATATTAATTTTTGCTCCAAAATATGCATTAGGGTGTATTTTCAGGGGATGTCTTATATTTTCATGTACAACAATCTACATTTATTCAAATACAGTCATGTCATTTTCTTCTGGAACATCATCATAACGTTCTAAATGCGTCCATCGAGCTGACGATTTTAACTGGAGCTCATTTTCAGGGTAGGTCTTATTTTCAGGGAAACACGGTATTCTGTTTCTTGGCATTTCGCAGTACATTTTAGAATAAATTTGTCAATCTCCTGCCCTGCTCCCCTGCCTAAAGTAAACCTTCTGAGACTTTTATCGGGATTCCACTGAATCTATAGATCAAATTGAGAGAAGGAAATTTTCACAATATTGAGCATTCAAATACATGAACATAATAGGTGCCTCAACTTATTGAGGTATTTTATATTTTATCTCTGTTATATTTTTCTGTGTAGAGCTGGTGTATCTTTCAATAGAAGTGTATTTAAGGTATTAAAGTTCTTTAATATATTAAAAATCTTTTCATACCTTCATTTCTGATGTTTCATAACTACAATATAGAAATAAAGTTGATTTCTATATTGATTTTTATCTAATGACCCTGATGATTTCACTTATTAAATACATTAGTGGCTGTAACTCGTACAGATTTCCTATATACACTGTAATATCATACATGAACAGGATTTTTGACATCTTTCCCAGGCTTTATGCCCTTTATTTTATTTCCTTGTGAATGTACTAGCAGGCCTGCTAGTGAAATAGTGATTAGAATTGCAGGCATCTTTTTTATTCCCAATCCCACATAGAAATTTTAATATTTTACTGTAGGTCTGGGTCAACAAACTTAGGCTGTGAAGGACAGATGTATGAATTTTCATCTTTGGGACCCATACAAACTTTGTTACTAAAAACTCTGACAATGGAGTAAAAACACTGCCAGAGATAATATGCAAATGAACAGTTGTGGCTCTTTGCCTATATACTTTTATTTTACGACAAAGAGGGTTTAGACTTGTCCTGTGAGCCATAGTTCACCAACTGTTTCTAGGGTAAAGATATTATTTTGTGTCAATTTTTTTTTTAGTTTTGTATTATGAATGTATGTTGAATTTTATCAAATGATTTTTCTGAATCTTTTGTGATAATAGTTCTCTTTATCTCCCTTAATCCATTAGTTTTTTCAAGGAATAATTGATTTTCAAACGTAAAACAACGATGAATTCCTGGAGTATATAACTCAATTGGATGTAACAAATTATTTTTGTTTTTCAAATTTTATTGATAGATTTAAGTTTTTAAATGTATTTTGTTAATTTTTGTTTTGTTTTTCAGTTGTACTTTGCTGTATCTCCTCTTCCATGTAATATTTTATCTTAATTTTCTATCAAGATAATGTTGACCTCACTAATGAGTATGGGAGCGTTTTCTCTTATTCAGCTCTCTTGCAAATATCTAATGCTGTATTATTTATATATTATTTGGTAATTCTTTCATAGTGAAGTGATCTGGGAATAGATTTTTCTTATGGAATGGTTTTTAATGGCAGATTAAATTTATTTCATATATTCAGCACATTTTTAGACTTCCTTTGCTTTGTTGTGTCAGTCATACTAATTTTTCAGGTTTTTTCCCCCCATTTCATTAAAATCATCAATTTTGTGGGAAATTGTTTTTCATAAAATCATCTTAAAAAAGAAAATGTCTGCAGCATCTGTGAATAGGCCCTGTTTTACATTCTGATTTTTTTCTTTTTTATCTTTTCTATTTCCTTTATTTCTTTTTTTCCTCTCCCTAGGGTTTATTAGCCTTTTCAAAACTTAATTTTGTCTTTTTTTGGCTTCTCTATATATCTATTTTCTACTCCATTAATTTATTTCTTATAGACATTATTTTATTTCTTATATTCATTTGTGATTATTTTAACTTTCTTTTGTAACAAGTTGAAAGCGATCTTTAGTTTAACTGCCCTTAGCTCCTCACTAGCCCTGAAAGCATTCAGATTATGAATAGAAAGATGGTTGGTGCAAGATTATGAAGTTAGTCACATACTATTGCATTATTCTAGCCCCTCAATCAGTATGAGTTTAGTTTACATGGACATTGAAATGTTCTGCTCTTCCTTCAGTCTTCTATTCTTATTTTCAATTTTACTTGACTGACTACCTGGATATATACTTCCAATTCTCACTTCACTTATGCAGTCTACACCCCTTTGCTAGTGAACATAAGTAAAAAACATATCTGTCATGGTAAAGACATCACTTTTAATAGGTAATAAATAAAAATATTCTCAACTCACAAATTATTTATTTTGTCTAATAACTTTTTGTGCTTAGCAGACATACCCAACCTGAAGGCAGACGATAAGAAAGCCCAAGCGAGGAAGTCCAGAGAAGGAGGTTTCCCAGGGCAGAGACTGGTAGAGAATGGGGGGTATGAAATTCTCACTTGATCTGGGGGTTTGGCTGACAGGAAAATGTTTCTTCCCCAGTACTAATTTTTGCATTACAATCTGGAAAGACAGCTACTCAGATACTAAATATTCAGTTCCTTACAGAGACTGACTTTAAATTATGTTTTGCCAAATATGGTATTTAAAACTCTATAAGCTGTAATTTTCTATTTTATGCAGAATTTTGATTTTGTCATTTTATCAACACAATCACTTTTTTCCTTTATAATGTAAGACAGATATATTGATAGATATATTAAGTTATATTTACATAACCTAAAGTTGAATTGATAACAGGCAGTCATGATACCAATTTCTTCAATATTACATTTTTTTTTCTACAGGAATTCCTCACCTTCATTTTCCTCTCAGTGACATTAACAATAATAATATGAATCAAATATGTTCATTATTTCTGAATATTTATTTACTGGTTTTATAATCAGCCAATAATTAATAATCAAAAGCCTACTATAAATTCATTTTTGTGCTAATGTCAAAAGGGAAATAGTAAAGGAAATCTATTATCTCCCCAAACAGCTTATATTCCATGTGAGAAGTCAGGAGAAATATAAATCAAATAAAGGTTAACCAAACCAGGATGCTTATTATATAAAACAATTGTAAATATTTGCCTGGATTAAAATCAATTCTTAAGCATATGGTAAGCATACATTTTGCGCAAAGCTATATGATAGATGTCATATTGCAATAAAAAAATAGTCTGTGTATGCCACACTAGGCTCTATTCATCAAAAGCTCAATCAATTGAGGTGAGAAACAAGATTTAAAGTAAACAGATCATTTTCTAGAAAAAATAAAACTAGAGTTGGAATTGGATAATATAAAAAATTGATTTCCACAGGCAACAAGGGTGATTTGTAGTTAGCACATGAATGCAGCAGAATTGAAATTTGAATAGATAAATTTCTATGCACCATTGGAAAACAGAAGGTATTACGTTTTTATAAAGGCTATTTTACAGTAGGTGAAAACTGGCAATAAAGATTTTTAAAGCTGTGGTAAGATTTTTCTTTTGGTTCACTATATAACATTTCAGACTAAAATGGTAGCTGTCATAGAACAACTTGGATATAAATTGATTCAAAATTGAAACTGACATAGATATACTTATTGTTAAAATCTTGACTCATTCTGTAAGAATTCTAACCACACTTTTCTGTGAAGTTAAGTAAACTATCTATTCCTAAATATATGTTAGTTTAATATTTTCATTCTTATGATTGGTGGTCATTCTTGGCATTTGTTTGCTATTTCTTAATGCACGAAGCAGTGCACTAAGTTGAAAAGCAATACTTTTGTGAATAAATATCTATAATACTCAGTGGTGTATCTCATGTTTAAGAAATCAGTTTCAAGAAGGAATACTATTGCAGTATTATCTGAAGTCTATTCCATTCATTTATTTTCCTATATCACATAAAATTTTAAATTTTCCCAAATAGGATTATCAAAGATATCTGCAAAACTATTTTCCAATTAGTAATATTTTAGAGTTATGACTGCCACCTATATTGTGAAATCACAGAAAAGTTACTTTGAAAACTCAAATATATACATATATAATGTATATACATACATAATGCATATATATTACATATATATATAATATAAAATATGTAGTTGAGAACATGGTATTCTCGATCACAAATAGCTACACTAATCAGACCCAAAGAGTTAATTTCCCCCATTCCTTAGCTTCATAAAAATTATGATTTTCTTAGACAGGAAGCCTATTTTGCACATTTCTAAAAGCTGTAAAATTTAGCCAATTAAAAGCAAATCTCTCACTCTTAACAATTTTACACTTAAAAAAAAATATTTCAGGGCCTCTGAAAATTATTTCAGAGCTCTGGTTAGAGCACGAGCTCTCTAAATTGGCAACAGGATTGCCAATTTAATTTCCACATTGGATGGTGTGCTGTGACCCCTGCAACTAAAGATTGAAAACGGTGACTGGACTTGGAGCTGAGCTGCGCCCTCCACAACTATGCTGAAGGACAACGACTTGGAACTGATGGGCCCTGGAGAAACACACTGTTCCCCAATATTCCCCAATTTAAAAAAATCATTTGTATTTTTCTTTCATCATAATAATTATTTATTTTTCTAAATGAAAGTTTGGTAGTAGTCTTGATCATTCTGCTAGGGGGTAAGTTCTTATTGCTGAGGAATAGACATATAGACTTTGCAGGTTGAAGTACAATAACCACAATATATTTATTTTCTTGTGAATATTTAGATAGAAGATAAAATATTAAAAAATAAAAGAAATATCATGAAGAAAACTTTGGTGATTTCATTGAAATCTTAGGATAGCAAATGTGTCTCTCAACTAAACAAAAACTCAAAATACATTAAGAAAAACTGGCAAATTTTACTGTGTAAGAACTGAGTAGATTTGTATAGAAATAATACATTCATAAAGTCTAAAGCAAAATAAATAAATAACTAGTTGGGGGAAAATTATTACAGAGTATTCCTCAGCTTAAAATGAGCTAAGAAGAAAAAAAGACGCACCATAATATATTTATAGAAATGGTGTATAATTATGTAGAGTGCTGGACGGGCACTGGACTTATTCAGGAGACCATTTCGTAGACTTGTAGATGCCTGACCACTGCGCTATACACCTGAAGCTGAAGTTAAATAATATTATTGAATGTCAAAAATAATTAAATATCTATATATCTATGTCTATATTTACAGGCTGGGGAGTGCAGCATAGGAAATATAGTCAATGATATTGTAACACCAATAGATGACGTCAGAGGGGTAGTAGATTGGGGAGGGGGTTATCGCTTTGTGAGGGGTGTAAATGTCTAACTATTACATTGCTTTGTACATCTGAAACTAATGAAAACTATATATACATATATTTAAAAAAATTAAAAAGAAAAAAGTGTATAAACCTGTAGCAAGTAAAATAATTACAATTATACAATATCTAATAATTATTTTTTTACATATTAGAATGAAATAATTCAGGTTTCACATTAACACTGGTTATTTTTCCCCTACAAATATAAAAAAATGCAATGAACTGTGATTTCTATGCTTCATAACCAAATCTATTCTTTCTAAATAATAATGCAGATCTATGTAGTACAGTGTTTCCCTGAAAATAAGACCAGTCTTATATTAATTTTTGCTCCAAAAGACATATTAGGGCTTTTGTTCAGGGGATATAATCCTGAAAAATCGTGCTAGGGCTTATTTTCAGTTGGGTCTTATTTTCAGGGAAACACGGTACTTACTTTTATCACCTTTAAATAAACTAAAGAACACTTGGGGAAATTCATATTGTGAAAAACATTAAAAGGGTCTTCATCATTATTTTATTTTTGGGGCTTCTAACAATATATTTTTAGCTTTGACTTGTTTTGGTAGGAAAAATAATGTGAGATTTTTATTTGATCATTTCTATAAGAACTACACTCCACTGGTCAAGCAGTTATTATGAAGTACCTGGAATTTGATTAGCATTTCTATTATACTACTCAGTCAGTTACAAAGAAATTACCCAAAAGAAAACTGGATCCACCAGGAAACAAATTATGGCCCAAATGCATTTATTTCATGATCCTCTTCAAAGTTCCAACTGTGATCAACAGCATGCTATAATACTGTTCTCAGTGTAGGAATTGACATTGATCCAGGGTCAGTGTTAAATTATATCTCAATTTTCTGTGCATTTTCCTTTACTCAGTGTGCAGTTAGATGGCTCAGAAAAACTAGAAGGAAGATTTACCATGAATTTATTTACTTATGAACTTATTGCAGCATTCTGCCTTACGTGTACCTGGTCTTCATTTACTTCAAGGTTCTTTGTTTACTGATTCAGGTTTAAAAATTGTATGAGACATCATGATTTTCATCTATCATGTTGGCTTTAGTCTGATCTGTGTTTAACACAATCAAATTAGTTTAATCACACAGATCTTGTGAGGCTTAATACATTCCCCTTATATTTTAGTCATGGACTGTCATGAAAAATTAGCTACTGTCAAAATCTCTGTGGATTAATTTTAATTCTCAGTTTGTCCTCTACTGCTGGTGTTCCTATTTTGCCTTTGAAGGTTAATTCCGCTACTTTAATTGTGCTACCCAAGTGTCTCACCTTCCCCATTGAACCTATGGAAACCATCTCCATGGAAGTATTATCTTTGGCCTACACAAGGCAGCCCACTGTTGTTTTTCAAAGCAATTGACTTTCTCACGAAAGTTCTTTTTAGTGTTTTGTTGGAATAAGGATTTTGTGGTCACTCTAATGGGTCATAGATAGGGAGTGGATGAACACAGTTATAATTTCTAGTTTTGAAAATATTTAAGATAATTTTTCTGTATTATATTTAAAAAATCTAGCTCTTCATTTACCATAGGACACCATTGAGTAAAGTCTTCAGAAGCTGGGACATCTAGATAGTGCAGGCATATTACTAAGTCATTACTATCTAACTTATGTTTAATGCCCTAAATATAAACTTATGAGGTAGTGACCTAAAAACATACCAAAAACATATCCTGCTGGTTTGGGTCAAAACTCAAACTAATCATATCTTTAGATTTGTTTGTTGTATTTCTCATCCTGGATTTGACTTGTTAACTGTTTTTTTTTTTTTAATTACCCTCCTCTAGGGTAACTATTTGTGAAGGAGGGATTCCAACTCCAGGCTTTGTGGGTAGCTGAACCCCTGGTTCCTAACACTGAACAGATGGAAATGACAGCAATTTATTAGTCACGTACTCACGGTTGGAAGGAGAAGTACACAGCAGCATATCAGGTAGGGCCACGCAGAAGTGCACTCAGAAACAGTGGACAACCTGGAGCTATGGGAAACATGCTCTGTAGTTTCAAAAGGTGAGATGTCCTTCGGTTACCTGAAAAGATATGATTGACTTGTCCAATCCATAAGATGACAGGGGACTCAATTTCTGTACTCAGAAAAAAAGTACTAGATTTATCTGATCTTTTCAAAAAGAATAGTTATTTGACTAGGGACCTTATCCATTGGAGTCAAGTGGCAAGGGGAAATTGTGCATAGGCCATTTGAGGTCTTATTAATTTCACTAGATATAAAGGGAGTACATAATACTGGACCTTACTTTTAGGCCTTACATCACAATTCCACCGCTGTGGATATTTAGTTCAGAAAAATATGTTGGTAAAGACTAGAAATGAGGGCAGTTATCTTCCCCTTGAAAGACAATTGTCTTAGGCAGTATTACGAGTCCTCAAACAAGGTAGAGGTATATCACGTGCCTTAGAGACAGAGGGACTTTGTTATGGAATTGGGGTGCTCTTCATATTCCAAATATTCCCAAAAGTGTCTATTCTAATTTTCATGTTTCATTGTTTTTTTTAAAGAGTTTTACTAAAATATAGCTAACATGCAATAACATATTTGTGTCAGGTGTACACAATAGCTATTCAACATTTATATATCTAAAAAACTGATCAGCTTCGTAAGTCCAACAACCATCTGACACTGTACCACACTATCACAATAGTATTGACTATATTCTCTATGCTGTACATTACATCCCTGTGACTTATTCGTTTTATATAAGGAAATTTGAGCTTATTATTCCCCTTCACCTCTCTCCATTTTTAATTTTTTAATTACAGTTGACAATCCATATTATTTTATATTAATTTCAGGTGTACAGTACAGTAGTTAGACAATTGTATAATTTAAGAAGTTGTCCCCCTGACGAGTCTAGTGCCCACCTGGTGCTATACATAATTTTTATCACATCATTGACTATATTCCCTATGATTCATTTTACATCCCCATGATTGTTTTGTAAGTACCAAGTTATACTTCTTAATGCCTTCACCATTTTCACCCTTCCCCAAATCCCTCCCATTTATCACCCCAATAACTCTGGTACCCATCTGACACTATGCATACTTATTACAATATCATTGACTATAATCCCTATGCTGTACCCTACATTCCCAAGACTACTGTGTAACATCCAATTTATACTTCTTAATCCCTTTCCCTTTTTCACTCATCCCCAACGCCACTCCTATCTGGCAACCATCAAAATGTTTTCTGTATCTATGAGTTTGTTTCTGCATGTTTCTTTGTTTTTTGATCAATGCTCTAACTATCATATAAGGAAACTGGTGATGTATTACATCCAATTAATTTAATTATCTGACAACCTACAGAGTCTGATTATAAATATTTTGTTTCATATTTCAGTTCCATGATGATACAAATAGGACTTTTGATTATTCATTAGGAATTTTTATGTAAATACTGTGTTTCTTTGAGTTAGGAATTTAAAATTTCTGGCATGTGATTTAATTTTTTTAAGCTCAGTGCAATCCAAAATATCAGCTCACCCCATATTCTTTGTATTCCTCATGTCTTTTATATTGTTTCATGGCAATACCTATTTAGATGACTAAGGTCTTCATTTCAAAATATACTGCACTCTCAATAACTATAGGTATTCATTTCAGTAGATGTTTTGCTACCATATACCATGGACCATCATGGATAGAGCTATTTAGATGAAGTATTTTTAAACTCATCCAGATGAGGTCACCAATCCATATCCCCATTTTTATTATAATCAGTGTCTTAAAATAATTTTATTTACTAATTATGTATTAGGATTCTGACTTGCAGACAATTCAAGCCAAATTTACTACACTGAGAAATAAATTTATTAATGTGTGTCTGCTTATAGAAACATTGATAGAGCTGGAGAAAAGGCCCATGGAAAACTTCAGTAATCAATAATCATAATAATGCCACAAACTGATTCAAAATACAACACTGCTATTGTAAAACATCTCTAATCCTATTTTATGGCTTTAGTAAAACATCTACAACTAGGAAACTTAATGTAACCACATTAACCACAATCTCTATGGGTTTGGATGTCAGACTCCTCAAAGCATCTTTCTCTAGTACACAGATGCCCTGCTTAGAAACCTTTTCCTTAAATAGTGCAGGTGGGTCTGACTGGTAGACTTTAGGTTACATTACTTCCTTTCATATGAAGAACTTCAGAAAATATTATTTATTATAATAGATATTACATATGAAAGTCAGGCATAAAACATTCAAATCTGTAAAAATAAGGAGTGATTTACAAAATAAGTTACCTGAGAATAACAAAGATTCATACAGGGACTATTTTCAAAATGAGAGGGAGTCCTAATAATTTGATGTTAAGTTCTCCTTGTGGAGAACTCTACTTTATTAAAGAATAATAATATTATTTGTTTGAGAGTGGTGTGTGTGTGTGTGTGTGTGTGTGTGTGCGCGCGCGCGCGCGCGCGCGCTGGGGTTGGTGTCATTTTGTGTATTTGTGTGTATCTATTTATGTCTTTTATAGTAGGTATTTACCTTTAGGAATATGGAAAGAAGTAAGTGACCTGAATGCAACTCTACATGTTAAAATGATAGACAAACCTAGAAAGCATGAACCCATGACTTTTTAAATAATGTTTTGAGAATTCTTTTGAAATACCTTGAGGAAAATTCTACAACAAATAACTAAAGAAAATGTACTGTGAGATGAAGAAATTAAAACATATAGACAACTTGAAAGGAGAGTTGTCTCTATGTTGGGTGGGACCTGCTCAGGTCAAGAAAAGGAGGTGATTTTAGAGACTGGTCAGGCAAACATGAAGAAAATATGCACGATTTGTAAAGGAAGCATTCATGACAATGGTAGTTTGACTTTGATAATTCAACTTATTTGGATTATAAAAAAATGGTATTTAACATATAATCCCTTTATTGCCATCTATACAGTAATTTCATATTTTCTCCCGAGTTTAGCAGTCTAAAGTATATAGTCTTCCTTTTGTGTGCTATGGAGAAAAATGAGATGGAATGGCAAAGAGATATAAACCCTGCCCAATATTAATTTCTCTGCTGACATCCATTGAGATGGGTCAGCATTCTATGAAGGGCACTTTGCACAATATATCCAGAAGATGAACACCCACAAAGTAGGTAAGCTGCTATCTATGTCAAAGTTGAGAGAGCAGTGAAAAGAACAAAACAATGCAGAAAACGTAACAGAAGGATGCAAAAAAATACAAGGATGCAAAACTAACATTCAGACTTGCCTCCATTTTCAAACAGTGTGTCTGTTACATCTCCCAGATAAAAAGGAAAAAGCAGCACTTTGCTCACTTAGAGAAATAAACAATTAAAACAAACTTGGTCAAAATGTATATGCCTGGTATCTAAAAGAAATAGAATCCTGAACATATTTGCTGACAAAATATTAAATCCATTGTGCAGTGCTTGCATTTGAAGATATAGTACAATCTTATAAATATCATAATGATAGAAGAAAATTGCCATTTTTTTCACCATGAATAGACAAAACAAAAATTCAGTAAACCTGACAATCCTTTTATTTTTCGTTTTACAAGTCAATACTGAAGTTCACCTCCTTTGATAATCCTCTTTGTAATTCAACTTCTTTCAATTCTCCACCTTCCTTTAGCAATCTCTGAAGGAAAACTAGACAACTTCCTTTTCTCTCTCATTATCCTATATAAGAAATTAAGTTTAAATAAAGAGTAGATTGGAAGAAAAATACTGACCTGAAATTTATATTATACAGGATTTACCCAGAATTATTTGTAGTTTGAACTAAATCATTACCATAGAATAGAGCCAAGTAGTCTATTATGATTTCTAAATGTGTATACAAATGGGCTCAAAGGGGAGGTATGTGAAGCCTATGAACATTCTGAAATAGCCTAACATAGTAGACAAATGTGGTTAGCTCTCTTATTAGTATTAAATCTACATTACTATAGCTAGGCAATAAGGTACAAATCACTGATTAAGTGTAGCTGGTGTAGACTACAACCTGGACAGATATGGTGTTTCATGAGCTCAGCAGATGGGTGCTTCCCCCAGTTCCATGTGACTTAAATTATAAATAAATATATATTTTCTATATTTTAAGACTATATATACATACGAGGTCTGCGAATTAAGTTTGCAAATTTGTTGCAATGATGTTGTTGACATTTTTTTTGATATCAGAGGGATTATTCATTATAAATTTTTACCAATTGGACAAACAGTTAACCAAGTTTACTGTTTGGAAATGCAGAAAAGGCTGAATGAAAATGTTAGAGGACCTGAATTTTATGCCAACAAGTCATGGCTCTTGCATCACGATAATGCAGCAGCTCACACGCCACTGTCTGTGGGAGAGTTTTTAGCCAGTAAACAAATAACTGTATTGGAACAACCTCCCTGCTCACCTGATCTGGCCCCCAATGACTTCTTTTTTTTAACAGAAGATAAAGGAAATATTGAAAGGAAGACATTTTGATGACATTCAGGACATCAAGGGTAATACAACAACAGCTCCGATGGCCATTCCAGAAAAAGAGTTCTGAAATTGCTTTGAGGGTGAACTGGGCGCTGGCATTGGTGCATAGCTTCCCAAAGAGAGTATTTAGAAGGTGACCACAGTGATATTCAACAATGAGGTATGTGGCACCTTTTCTAAGATGAGTTCACAAACTTAATTGTCATATCTCATATATCCATCATTTGAAAATACATCATTGTACAATTTAGATTGAGGCTAAGATGAAGCAATTCAATAAACCCATCAAACTAAATAAACATTAGCATAATCTTTCATTTTGATAATGCATATAAAAAGCAAGCATATTGAAGAGTACACAAGAGTACGAGTTGAACACTTTTTTAAAAAGAAAAAAATCTAAATGATCAATAGTTCTTAGTTTTTGTGTAATAAAGATGAGGCTTCTAAAGTAAATGGGAAAAAAATAACAGCAACAACAACAAAAACAACATTGCCTTTGAGATATATATTTTCTAGTTGAAAACAATATAATTTGCAACAAGATTCATCAGAAGGGTAAGGTTGCAAAGATATTTTTCTCTGGACTCCCTGAAAAATAGGGGGATTCCAGTTCATTTAATCACCAAAAGAAAAATAAAATCCTCCAGAATTAATAGCTTGTGGATAATTCTAGTTGAAACAGGAAGCCACTATAAATCTGCCAAGATAGGACTAATATGTTGTTTCTTCACAGTGAAAGTTAAATTATGATCCAACAAGTTCTACACATGCTGAAATTTGGAGATAGTCTTATCAAAAAAAGCCATAAAACTAAATAGCATGGTAATTGGTTGTTATAGCAACTGTGATGCAAAAATAAATAAATGAGAACTTCAAAAGAGCAAATTATACAAAACAGTATAATTCATAAGGCATTAATTTCATATGCTTTTTTAAAAATCTTATTAAAATATGAATGCTTGTACTCTTCTTCTTAAAGGTACATGTTAAAAATGCAAAGTAAATACTTTTTTTGTTTGTCAGACAGTGAACTCCCATCCAAAAGGAGAATAAAAGATGACTTTATTGCTCACATGAGTTTTAAATCTGTATATTAAACATTAGTAAAACCATCCAAGCACACATTATTTTTAAAAAATCAGATCTTCCTAAACCAATTCTTTTCTCTCAATTTTTTCTAGCCTTTCTTTGCAGTCCTCTGTTCCTCCTTATCCCTGAGCTCTTCATTTTTACTTAGAATTCAACATTAAAAAGACAAAAAATATGTATGTCCCACTACAGTTAAATGGGTAGAATAATATTGTCTCTATTTTTGGGTGAATGAACATGAGCTCTAATAATATCCTAGTTTGAAGTCTAATAATATTCTAGTTTGGTAATTTTAGTTTTAATATGTTTTCTTGTACTTTCGCTCAATAACAAAAACATAAATACATATCTTATTGTACTTTCTTCAATAGTATCACGATATTCCCAAGAGACGTATATAGTGGATTGATTACATATATAAGAGTTGGTTTATTTGTGAATGAATTAATGAAATTTCAGAGACTGAGACTGAAAAATGTCAAAACATCTGTTGAGCACATCTAATATGATCCAGCATTCAATTGTTTTGAGTAAACATCCAGAACTGGAATTGTTGGATCATAATTAGTACTATTTTTAATTTTTTGAGGAATTTTCTTGAAGTCTAGCCCTTTTTTTAATCGACTGTTTTATTTTTTTTTGCTATTAAGTTGTAGGAGTTTCTTAAATATTTTGGAGATTAACCCTTTTTTAGACATATGGTTTAAAAATCTTTTCTCCTATTCAATTGGTTCTATTTTTACTCTGTTGATTGCTTCCTTTACGGTGAAGAACCTCTTTATTTAGATGTAGTTTTATTTAAATGTAGGGATTGAAATCAGAATATCAAACAGATAATAGCACTCCAATATTCATTATAGCACTATTCACAAAGCCAAGATGTGGAAAAAAACACACAAAACTGCATTTTCAGAGATGAATGGATATAGAAAATGTGGCATATACATACAATGAATACTATTCAGCCTTAAACAAAGGACATTCTGCAATATGTGACAACGTGGACGAAACTTGAGGATATCATGCCAAGTGAAATAACCCAGTCACAGAAAGACAGACATTGTATGATTCCATTTATCTGTTATCTCAATCAGTAAAACTCATAAAATCAAATTGTGGACTATTGGTTGCCAGGGTCTTGGAAGGGGAAAATGGAGAGTTACTGATTAACTGGCATACAGTTTTAGTTAAGAAAGATGAATAAACTCTAGAGATCTAATCTGGAGATCTGTATAACATGTTATCTATAGTCAGCAATACTATATTGTACACTTCAAAATTTGTTAAGAGGGTAGATTTCATATTGAGTGTTCTTACCACAATAAAATAAGTAAATGGAAAAAAAAATATAATCCAGTATTTAATCTAACTTGATTCTAGAAAACCAAATTTCAAGTAAGCTAAGTAACTAAACTAAGTAACATGATGTTTTAACATTGTATTCTCAATATAACAAGAAATCTCAGAAATTAAATTCTAACAGCCTTTTACTTTGTATGTACAGATTATTGGATTTGTACAGAATACACTTCAGGATAAACAAACAATTTTAGATGGAGTAGATGCTATCTACATTGTATCTCAAACAAAACTCTCCATCTTAGAGACAATATTAACCTATTGGAAACTAAGAAGAAAGTACTTAATACCAAATGTGAGTTCAAGATGAGAGACACTTGAGAGAAAGAGAGAGAGAGATTGACTGACATAAAAATATATACAAAAATATATTACTTTTTTCATCACTTGCAAGTCTTCATGGATTTATTTGCTCTTATTCTGCTCATATTTTTTATCTTATAAGTGTGATGTATTTTGTGCTAAACTCAGTTAAATATATTCATAAAATCAATCATTTTCTTACTCCTTAATACCAGAATCAAAAGTTTCTTTAGGTAAGCAAAGAATCCAGATAAATGGTTTCCTAGGCTTCCATAAAATAATGAATAGAAATGTAACATATGTAACATCCTTGTGGCAGATAAGATGCAAGTGGAAGTCTACTGGTGGGGTTTCCAATCTCATTATTCTCCTGATTGAAAGGCAAAGAGTTAGCTAGCATGAACATTTTGTCTTTATCCTACTTTAATCTTCTGATTTGGTGGGTGGTTACAGTAGTGGGGACCATTCTGTGAATATGAGAATATGTAACCTTTATGAGAAGGTAGGCATGATAAAAAGACAAAAAGTAAAGGTATGTCGATGACATCATCAAGCTACATCATCAGTCCTGGATTATTCATTTCCCGGGCATTGCTGTTTTTATGTGAGATAATGAAACCCATTTGATAAATCAGTAAACTGCAGCAGAAATTTGATGTTGGTATATTGGTGTCCTAAATATTCTACTCAAACATAGGTTTAATCACATTAAAAAAAGAAAATATTTTTGAATTTTTAATTTTGCTCTAAATGACATCTATAGCATCAGAATAAGTCAGTATTTGTCCTGTAGAGGTGTATTTATAAAGATATTAATAATATCTATATGCTGTCCATACAAGGCTTTTGCCTTCCCTACTTCCAGATTTTCTATAATTCTACCAGAGCTCAAATAGAAAGGAAATGGTTAAAACACAGATTTATGAATGGATAAAGAAGTTGTGGTATATATACACAATGGAATACTATTCGGCGTTAAGGAAAAATGATATAGGAGCATTTGTGACAACATGGATGGATCTTGAGAATATAATGTTAAGCGAAATAAGTCAGACAGAAAAAGCAGAGAACCCTATGATTTCACTGATATGTGGTATATAAACCAAAAACAACAAAAGAACAAGACAAACAAATGAGAAAGAAAAACTCATAGACACAGACAATAATTTAGTGGTTACCAGAGGGTAAGAGGGTGGGGGGTGGGTGATGAGGGTAAGGGGGATCAAATATATGGTGATGGAAGGAGAACTGACTCTGGGTGGTGAACACACAATGGGTTTTATAGATGATGTAATACAGAATTGTACACCTGAAATCTATGTAAATTTACTAACAATTGTCACCCCAATAAATTTAATTAAAAAATACAAAAAAAACCTTACACAGATTTAGTGCATATTTAAGTTTATCCTTTGGACCATTAATTTTCTCCTGGAAAAGTTACTGCTATATGTGAAATGCTTGCAAAAAATTAATGAAAATATAGTTGGCCCTTCATTTCCACTGGTTCTGAATCCATAAATTCAACCAACCTAGGACTGAAACAGTATCTTCAATTTGAAGTTGTAGGGCTGACTGTGTGCTTTGTATTATAGCATTTTATACATGCAAATTGAGAATCCACAGATTTTGGTATCCACAGGGTACCTGGAATCAGTCTTCACCACAAATACTGAGTGCCTATTACACTTGATTGGAGCATCCCAGATAGTCTTGGACCAGAAAA
Source organism: Rhinolophus hipposideros (assembly GCF_964194185.1). Classification (NCBI taxonomy): domain Eukaryota; kingdom Metazoa; phylum Chordata; class Mammalia; order Chiroptera; family Rhinolophidae; genus Rhinolophus; species Rhinolophus hipposideros. The sequence goes on from NC_138050.1 coordinate 72,436,867, forward strand.
ATGTAATGGATTCAAGTACTTTCGCCTCAATTATCATCTCACTTTTGAATTACTTTTACATACTGACACTGCTTTTTGATCAAAAAAGATCATTACATGAAACACATTTATACTAGCATGTACCTTTGTTATAATATGTTTAATTTACTAATGAAAAATTTAGATGTAAGTGAACTGGAAACATTTAAGTTGAAATCTGTTATATTTGAAATTACCGTAATCAAACCTCCATAGAAACTTAAATGGATTTGAAATTCCTGAAAGTTTCACAAGCTAGTTCAAAGAAATATTAAGAAAATCCTACCTTATTATTGTAAATACCAATTTGAGGTGTTAATCTTATTCTTGTGACATTTAGATACCCTTAAATTCCAGCAAGACTTTTTTTTTTTTTTTTTAATCTCTGTGTTCCTTAGAGGAATGTATTATTTTAGTCTCACTTTGGAAAGAAAAAGAAAAATATAAACAAATAATAGGGTAGGGGTTTTAAAATTACTTTTATCACCAGATACCACATTTCTGAGAAAAAGGAACAAAAACCATACCAAAAGGATTTGAACTAGAAAAGTTATATATGTAAAATGCCTTTACAATAGAATGAACATGCACTATATATAGCCTGGACATTCTGATAGAGTTTATGCCACAGAAAGTCTTTTCATATTATTTATAAAATCAATTACATGCTGATTCAAAAATCACATTTCACAGCTTGCCTTGTCAGATTATCACATGATTAAGACTAGCAATGGTTCTTTTCTTTCTTCCCAATCAAATGCCTACCCATTTTCTGAGGTCAGATGAGTGTGAAAAAATGACTGTCTTGGCAGTTGTCTGTTTCATGCTTTTGTCTTAACTCCTCTTCCACATTAGGCAACCATGACCTCCATTCTATTTATTCCTGCTGATTCCTACTTTACTCCCACCCTCATCACCTACAAATTCTGCTGGGATGATTGCCTGACTTTGTTGGGAACAGTCTCAGAGTATCAGGTCTTAAAAACAAACAAACAAACAAACAAACAACAACAACAAACAGAAGAAGTAGAAGCTTTGCCAATAGCTCCTACAAGCATAGCATTTGCACTACTGAGATTTTCTCTGACAGAACAAAAGACAAGATATGGACTCCGATTGTCTAAATTTAATTTTTTGTTCAACTCTGTGAATTTAATAAAGGTTTTGCATTTCTCTATACCTCACAATCTTTGACTATAAATTGGAAATAAAAATTGTGCTTACCTTATAGCATTGTTCTAAAAATTGAACAATGTAATATACATAAAACTAAAACTAGAATTACAATTATGGCTCTCACATATTAATCATATTGTTATTTTGCTAATCATAAAGAAGTATTATATTCTTATGTACATAATGATATAATATAGAAGTAATTGGATGTTTTAATAATACTAATGGCATTATTTGGAAACAAATTCACATGGAAAGAGTTCAGGCTCACATTTAAGTAGTGTATCAGTTTATGTCTTTGATTAAAATTGTGAAGATGCAAAATAAAATATAAAATAGATATATGAATACACAAGTACACATTACCAGAAATAGTAACATGGGAGAAAGAAAGAGCAACAGCTTTTAATTGTATCCTCCTAAGTTGAAATACCAGTTCCTCCTTCTGTGATTAGCTGATTGTAGATATGATACTTTATGACTAAGAGCTTCCATTTTATTAAACTGAGTAAAAAATATCACATACCTTCTATTTTGTTATACAACATAAGAACTCCATAAATAACATGTTAAAATATTGCTGTTTTCGTGTATACTGGCATCTTGTTTCCTCATGCATTCTTACCTCAGCCTCAAGATATCTGGCAAATACATCTTCAGACTGCTTTCCTTTAATTATGTATCTCACATTGTAATTGATAATACCATGCACACCGCTCTAACTGATCCTTTAAAATGTTTTGTTTTTAATTTCATGACATAAAATAAATGTATGATTATATTCTCTTCATGGTATTTTATTTAAGAAGACATTTTCACTTCCGTAAAACAAGACTATTAAATATATACATAAGAGGGGAAGATTCAAGATGGCGAAGTAGATAAACACTGTGCCTGCTTCCTTCTGTGAACAAATTAAAATTATAGCCAAATTATAGAAAATTAACCTGGAGAACCATCTGAACCCACTGAACACAAGTTTTATAAATAAGGATATAATGAAGAAGCCACGTCAAGAACAGTAGGAGAGGTGGAGATGCAAAATGGGCTGGCCCCAAACCTTTGTGTGGCAGTTATGAATCAGGAGCGACACCTCAACTTCAGAGGTTCCCCCAGAGGAGTGATGGACAAGAGGCCCACATGAGCTCCACAGCCTGGAATACTGGTGCAAGGAAGAGGAGCTCCCATAACATCTGGCTATGAAAACCAGTAGGGATTCTGACTGTTCAGGTAGAAGGAAAGGCTCCAGGAAATCCAGATATTCTCTTAAACAGCAAGTGCATAACCTCACTTCTTGCAGGCACTCACCCTGGCCTATGATGGAAAGATAGTGACAGAGAGGCATCAGAGGCTTATGGTAAAGCAGACAGGTGTTTTGCTTTGGGTGAAAAGGCTAGAGGACAGTCAGCATTTTCCCTGTGTGGGGTCCTACCCCTACGTAACCGGGAGGTGGGTACCATCTTTCCTGTGTTGAGCCTGCCCGTCATGGGCAACTCTGAATCTTATAGGTTTGGCAAGCTCTGCTGCTCTACCCTGCTGACTTACTGGTATCCAGCCCTATCCAACTTGGCCAACGCCAGAAGCAATTTCTGGGCGAGCAGCCAGCCCTGCCTTTATTATACTCTTTCTTAAAACAAAACAAAACAAAGCAAAACAAAACAAAACGAAACAAAACAATCTGAGTCCACAGGCTCCAGGTGGGCTGCAATTGGCATTTGTGTGCTCTGAGACTTTTGCTCAGTAGCTCCAGTCTCAACACTGGCACCAAACTGAAAGCTGTATCAACCTGGTGACAACAACTCTTCTCACTCTAGTGACTCCCTGTGGTCCTGCCTCATCCAATGTGCATACCACACAAGTCTGTATCAGTGGCTGATACAGAATCTTAAGGGAGCTGGCAGGTGTCAGCAGGCCTTTAGGTGTCCTGGCATTGTGCAGAGCTACCACAAGTCCTGGCAATGGTGGCAGATGTCCTCAGTGTGCAGTGTGGCCTCTCCCACATGCCTCTGGAGTTAGAAGAGGCGGAGAACAACTGCAGATCACTTTGTAGCTCTTACCAGCTAGTCCCCAACCAGTCATAGGCAGTGGGTGATCTGGACTTGCACCAGAGCTCCTCAGGAGAGCCCCCAAAAGCAACCACAGCAGAGCATCACCCAATCAGTCCCACAAGAGGCAAACCCAAAGGGCAGTCTAAACAGGCACCAGAACCCTCTGGGGCGAATCCAACTCAGTGGGGTAAGACCCCACACAGCAGCCTGTAAGCTGTGGACATGGCAAAACCCCGTAACCAATCAGCCATTGTGTCAATCACACCCACTGATGTGCCAATAGCAACCGAGACTCAATTATAACAGGAGGGCACACACTATTTATACAGAGACACTCCTGGAGCACACAAAACAGGTGACCAGGGAGAGTGTGCCACTGAGCCCCACAGGGCACCTACAACATAAGGCCACCTAGCCAAGACTGGGGAATGTAGCAGACATATGTAATATGTAGAAACAAACAAAGAGGCAGACAAAATAAGGAAACAAAAAAAATACATCCCAAAGGAAAGCACAGGTGAAAGCTCTAGGAAAAGAACTAAACAAAATGGAGGCAAGCAACCTACCAGATACAGAGTTCAAAACAATGGGTATGAGGATGTTAAAGGAACTTAGTGAGGACTCCAAAAAGAGATTACAAGCATAAAAAAAGTGCATAGAAACCATAAAAAAAGAACGAGTTAGAAGTGAAGATTACAATAATTGAAATGAAAAATGCACTAGACAGAATCACCGGCAGGTTCCATAAGGCAGAGGATCGAATCAGTGATTTGGAAGACAAAGTAGCAGGAAACGCCCATTTAGAACAGCAAGAAGAAAAAAGAATCCAAAAAAATGTGGACAGTTTAAGGCACCTCTCGGACAACATCAAGCATAACAACATTCCTATCACATGGGTACAAGAAGAAGTGAGAAAGCAAGGGATTGAGAACCAATTTGAAGAAATATAACTGAAAACTTTCCTAACCTCATGAAGAAAATAGATGTATAAGTCCAGGAAGTGCAGAGTCCCAAACAGGATGAACCCAAACAGACCCTCACCAAGACACATCACAATTAGAATGGCAGAGATTAAAGACAAAAACAAAATCCTAAAAGAAGCAAGAAAAAAAGGCAACTACCAAATTATAAAGGAGCTCCCAGAAGATTGTCAGCTGATTTCTCAAAGGAAATGTTGCAGGCCAGAAAAGATTGGCAGAAAATATTCAATATGATGAAAAGCAAGGATCTACAACCAAGATTACTCTACCCAGCAAAGCTATCATTTAGAATCCAAGAAGAGATAGTTTCCCAAAAAGTAGACTGACTTCAGATTGAAAGACACACACCGACAAAAGTAAAGGGATGGAAAAAGATATTTCATGAAAACGGAAATTAAAACAAACAAACAAAAAACTGAGGTAGCTATACTTACACCCGACAAAGTAGACTTTAAAACAAAAGCTATAACAAGAGACAAAGAAGGACTCGATAATCCCACTTCAGGGTTTTTATCTGAAGAAACCTAAACGCTACTTTGATGGGACCTGTGCATCCATATATTCATTGCAGCATTGCTTACAATGGACAAGATGTGGAGGCAGCCTGGGGGTCTGTACATGGAAGAATGGATAAAGAGTTAGTGGTACATATACACAGAGGAATATTGCTTGCCCAGAGAAGGGAATTGGTTCTTGCCACCTGCGGCAGCATGGATGGACCTCGAGGGTATTGTGCTGAGTGGAATGTAAGACAGAAACAGACAGATGCATTGAGATTTTGCTTACATGTGGAATCTAAAGAACAAAACAGAAACAAACTCATCGATACAGAGAACATTTTGATGGTTGCCAGATGGGAGGGTGTTAAGGATAAGTGAAAAAGGAGAAGGGGTTAAGAAGTCCAAATTGGCTGTTACACAGTAGTCATGGGGACGTAGGATATTTAATAAGGAGTATAGTCAATAATCTTGTAATAACTATATATGGTGTAATATTGGTACTAGGAATTGTTAGTGTGATAGATGGGAGGAAGTTCGGGGTCAGGGTGTAAAAGGTGAAGTGAGTAAGAAGTACAAACTGATAGTTACAAAATAGTCATGGGGATGTAAAGTAAAGCAAAGGGAATATAATCAATAATATGGTAATAACTATATATAGTGCCAGGTGGGCACTAGACTAGTTGGGGGGATCATTTCTTAAATTATACAAATGTCTAACCACTATGCTGTACACCTAAAATTAATATAAAGTAATACTGAATGCCAACTCTAATAGAAAACATTTAAAAAGGGAGTAAAGGTGAAGGGGAATAAGAAGTTCAAATATCCAGGTATAAAACAAATTAGTCATGGGGATGTAATGTACAGCATAGGGAATATAGTCAATAATATTGTGATAGCCTACTACGGTGTCAGATGGTTGCTGGACCTATTGAGTGATCACTTCTTTAGATATATAAATGTTGAATAACTATGGTGTACAACTGAAACTGACATAATGTTATATTTTATATTTAGCTATACAAATCTTAAAAAATAAAATAAATCGATATATATATATATATATATATACTTAATAAGAGGGAAGGATATTTAAATGTAATTCAATTCATACATATTGATTATGTGACAGGCATTTTAAACTCATATCGTTTAAATTTTTAGATAAATATTTACAAAGTTTTTAAAAGTTTATAATACCATAATGCAATCTTTTCAGTCTTTTTAATTAATAAGTAATTATTAAATATACTTTTTACAGGAATAGTGCCTTTATTAGTTACATATTATATTGTATTCTGATTTGATTAACACTATTCTGAAATAGTGCAAGAAACATAATCAGCGGTGATTAAGAAAAGATACCTCACAGGGAATCTCAGAGAATAGGAGCATAAAAGAAAATGTAGACATTACTCAGTCCACTCAATGTAGGAAAACTACTTAAGAAACATTCCCACCACCAATATATGTGTACATTTGTTGACAGCAGAAAGAGAAGCAAGAACATATGAGAGAATTTCAGGGGAAAAAGAGCACTAGGCTTAAAAACTGTAAGCCCTTTAATCATGTCCCAAAAGACATGTAATCCATAAACTTATCTTTTTGTTCAAAACAAGACAAAAATGCACTAAGTAAAATATTCACTGAAATACACGATTAATTTTAGTCTTTTCCTCATGATATGAATAGAGTCATTCTCGCAGAGAGAGTGCCTGGTATAACTTAGCATTAAAATGATCCAAATTTATGTGTACCATATGCTTTGGACCTGCTTTATGGGAAAGGCTGAAAGTTATTGCAGCAAAGTGGTAATTTGTGATCAAAGGCTACAGCCTCAGCTAATCTAAAGAAAGGGATATATCTGCTAAGGAGTAGAACTGGGTGAGTTGAGACACCTGCATGCACAGGAATTACAATGACTGCCATCCCAAGACGTCTTTGAAAAGGGATATTTCTTCTCCCTTTCTCAAGCATTCCAGAATTCTGTGCCTTGCTCCTGCCACCTGCTGGTACACTATAGAACCAAAGAGAGCTGAAAAAATAGATTTTAATGTGAATTTTGCAGGAAACTTACAAATTGTTTCAAGTTACTTTAATAAAGAAGCTCACATTTTTTTGTCAGGAAAGTTAGTGTATTTTTCTAAAAATCTCTCCTTTTTTAAAAAAAATATATGTAAATATATTCAATGAAGGGAAAATGGTAGCAAGTGTTTTATATGAATTTTCTGTTTTCTGTAACTACTTTAAGGGCTTGATGTTAAAACAAAATATTTTTACATGAGGAACTGAGAAAAGCATGCAAGTAGCAAGGTATATTTTATAGAAAATGCAAGTGGGCTTTCATAACTGTTAATTTGAAAAATAATAATAAGTCTGATATCTCCTTAGTTTTCTCAGCTTCTTGGCTTCCCATGCCTTCCATGCAAATGTGGAACAGGGAATCTTAGCCATAGCAGAGTCATGTGAGGAGAAGCTATTGTACTATTGCTATACAATGATAATACACAAGACAAGCCAAATCTGTTCTGAGAGAAATTATAGGGACACTGTGTAATTATGGTTTTCAAGGAAACCTATATGATTATAATTTTAGGAATTTAAAGAAATCGTTTTTTTTTCCCACATTTGGGGATAAAATCTTTGTCTTATGAAAACTGAATATTTTTCCTTTTCAGAAGGACAAGGACAATTATATACTCAGAAACATAATTAGTACAATACTGATTAAAGGCAAAAGGCACTTTAAAGAAACACTTATTAGTCATGGGTTTTCTTTGTTTTTCCCCTCTTTCTCATTATGTCAAGAGAATGTCTTAGGAAAAGGCAAAAAAAAAAAAAAAAGATAATACTGTAGCGTATGCCTTATTTTTTAGCATTTTATCCAAATTTAAATTGTTCATGCTGATTAAATCTAACTCAGTTGAATATATTTGTAAAGTCTGACCTATTTTCTCAGGTAATTATGAAGAAAGTGGAGCTTGAAGCAAGGGCTTGTTTGATAGTCTTTTGTTAGGGAATGAAACTCAGGGAGCCAGGGAGAACAAGGAGAATAAAGCAAGGGACAGAAAGCCAATATATAGATTCACTAGGAAGCTGAGATGGCTGCCTCCAGTGGGATTGATGGATGGACTATTGGAAATGTCCTCTGAGAATCCCTGGAACTCTGATGGGGAGGACTTCGTTCATCAGCTTCAGTCTCCAATTTGTATATGTTTCACTTCTAGGGATGTTAAATCACAGGCACCTCTGTGTTGTGCACACATGAGCACCTCAAGGCATAGGTGAGATGCAAGTGGTATGACTATGAACTGAGGTACTTTCAAGTTGTATCTACTTGAATTGATTGGAACACACCCTGAGTTGATCACTTTAGCAGCAGGTGAAACAAGACTATAGTGATACAAGAGATTCCAAAGTACTATATCAGAGGTGTCAGATAACCTCTTGATATTCAATTTTCATTACACATTTTAAATGGCACTCATGAGTCATGAAAGTTTGAAAAGGAACCTGTACATTTTAGTCAATTATCCAGATATTTGCAAACACGTGGATAAATGGCATCACATGAAGGAAGTATCTGAGCATCTAACTGTCATTTGTAAGTAGAGTTATAGAAGGAGCAATTCCTCAATAAATCAACAAAACAATGGTCACAATTTTTGTTTGTGTGTTGGGTGGTTTGTTTTTAATGTGTGTTACATTATAAATAAACATTTGGATGGATGATGGAAAAGAGATTTCAACTTACTGTTACTTTTATACTATTAAAATACTAAATCAAAAAAGCGAAAATATTTATGGTTTCATTTAATAGTCACCAACCACCAAATTGCTATTTCTTTCCTATTTATGTGTCCTTTTTCATTTGTTTGCATCATATTTGCAAACATATAGAATTGTAGAATTTAAAGATACTACTTATTTCACTACAATAGGCTACCACTAATTTTCTTCTCTTGTTTTAGTTTACTGTTCATAATAATCTAAAGCCAATGACTCTGAAGGCCCCAAAATGGCCACTGCAAGCAATGGTCGTTAGAGGTGCCACTATAAACAGAGTTTGGGTGATTTCCAAAAGTATTATGTGCAGTAAGTGGTTTTCCATGTTTGCATCAAGACAATAAAGGCTGATGTCCAAAAAGCTAGGGTCCTTGTCTAACAATTCCTTCTTTATTGCGACCGAATATATTAGCCCATTTTCCTTTGGTGCATAAAATTATGAGTCAACAATGTATGATGGCATTGTCTGCAATCTCATCCTCTTGGGAATTCAGGAGAGCTCTTTTCTTCAACTTTTGGAAATATTCTGCTACAGAAAGTTAAGATGTGTTGCCTTTCGTTTTTTTTTTCTTTCTTTTTTTCTTGTTTTTTTTTCAAATATCATTGAATTCTTTTAGCTTTTATTTGCAAAGTCCTATACCTGCATGCATACACATCTATGGAATATGGACAAGAATATAATTTGAGTGGATATATGTGAAGTTCTATTCCTCATGTACTGAGTATGAAAGTAAATAATGATACAATGTATTATATAACTCATTAAATAAAACAAGATGATAAAATAAAAAAAAAAAAAAACATTATAGTACAATACAAATATATATGAATCCTCAAAAATCTAGACTGAAGTTAGTGGGTTAAATGTTGATGAGGAACAAGATATTTATGTAATCTCCAAATAAATACCTGCAGCATACTTACAAATTAGTTAATTATTAATTAACTTTACTCAGAAGAAAACTTGTGGGCAATTCCTTAACCAAGCGGACAAAACTAAGATTACCAACACTAGGGGACAAAAATTACATCATGTGTCTTCAGGCATGAGGTATTAAGAATGGCACAATATTGATGGTGTGTTATGCCCGACAAAGAGCATAATATAAATCTGAAAATTAGGAAACATCAGACAAAGTCACTTTTTAAACATAAAATAACTGGCATATAATTTTCAACAATGTCAAGGGCAAGAAACAGAAATAAGAGATATGACAACTAGATATCCTATATGATCCAGTTCTGGATCCTGGAAGGGAAACCGTAACTAAAACTATAAAGATTTACAGATGCCGCTGCAGGATGGCAGGCACCATCTGAAAGTGGATAGCTAGAGAACTACAGTGCTTCCTTGGAATATTGATGAAGGACAGTGATAAAGGAAAATCCTCCCAGTGGGCAGAATTTCAAGCAGCACTCTTTCTTTTTCACTTTGCTTTGGATGAGAATGCCACATGTACAATTATTTGTTGATTTATGAGCTTGGCTAGATAGTCAGGGACATGGAAGGAATATGTTTGGAGAACTGGTAACAAAAAAACTTGGGAAAGAGTTACGTGGGTTGAATCTGAAAGGGCAAAAAACAATAAAGATATTTGTGTCCCTTTAAATGCTCACCAAAAGGTGAACTTAGCAGAAAAGGATTTTAATGATCAAGTGGATAAGGTAACCTATTAAGGATACCAGTCAGCCTTTTTTCCCAGCAACCTCTGTCATTGTGCAATGGGCTTATGAAAAAAGTGGCCATGTTGGCACAGATGGAAGTTACACATGCGCTCACAACATGGACTCCCACTCACGAGGGCTGTCTATGATTGCCTACTCCACCAGAAGCAAAGGGTAACTCTGAGCCCCCGATAAGGAACCATTCTCGGGGTGATCAGTAGGTCGATTACATTGGATTGCTTCCATTATGAGAGGAGCAGCACATTGTATTTATTGAAATAGACATTTATGCTGAATATGGATTTGCCTTCCATGTATGCAAGAGGTCTAAATTATCCCTGCGTATTTATTGGTTTCTAATAGGACAGTCCTCTCATTTTGTTATTTTCATTCAAAATGTCATAGAAACTTTGGCTTTTTGAATATTTGTGTACATAACAGAACCAACTTAACAATGTCTATGAGAAAGCCAGTTGGAATATTGACAGAACCATGTATTATCTAATAAATTACAGGTTTGAAGAACATCTCTAAAACTGCACGCATTACATGCAAATTCTACAAATGCAATATTCTAGTCATATTAAATGGCAACGTTCAAGAGGGAAATGTTACAATTAAAAAAACCTTAACTCAAAAATTAAAGTTGTGGTCACTTAAGATTTTATACTAAACAACATAGTTTTCATTTTATGTATTATATTTAAAAATTAATATAGAAAAGAAATATATAATTTAATTTGTCTTTTCTACTGCCTGCATGTAGAATGATATAGGATGTTATAAAAAGCGAGTAAAAATAATGCAACTATTTTTCTGGGTTTGTGTTTTAGTAATTTATTTTCTATTCTGCATGCATACATAGAATTATTTTAAATGTAGCAGTTTAATTTAGTTTAATTTTACTTTGCTTATATTTATTAAAAATTTTAATCAAAACGTGATTTTAAGTCACGTACTTGTAATGGAAGCAAACATTCTTTGACATGTTCATCAGCCTCTAGGACTTTTCTCCTGCATTGACTCATGGATTGCTTACAACAAATGTATTAGATTAGATTTCTTATAACCACTTAAAATAATAACCCTGAAGTACAATGAAAGTAATGTGTTGGTTATGTCTAAGATTCTAATTCATGTATTTTATTCCCATTGAACTTTCCATTTTAGCATTCATATGACTAAAAAAAAAAATACTGTATATAAAATAACATTTTTTTCCGTACTTATATCTACAAACAGAAATATTGTTTTCATATAAGTAGCAAAATATTTTTCATCTCCTGAATTATGTATTTTTCTCTAAAATTCCAGTTTTTCCAGTGAAGTATTAATTCTCATTATTCAGAAATTTAAGATCAAATTTAAAAAATGTGTATTTAGCCGATATTCCCATTTAATAATATATCAACATATACCAATTTACACCCTTAACAACACGATTTAATCAGATCCAACACTTACACAAGCTTATGTATTGTGGAAAAGTTGCCATGCCTTTCTGCAAAGAGCAGTACGTATCTAGACTATATACTATTAGGCTATAAAGATCTAACGACATTGTGCGTTTGTTGGGGGAAGCAACAAAGCATGAATACGACCTACGTACATGTGATGAATAAAAACAGTCAACACATAATGAATGTGTAAGCAGGATTTTTTAAAACCTTTCCCCCAAACATTGACATTTTAAAATATCTCCAATGAGCCAAAGAATATCTATCTGCACTTCCTAAAATCTGGTGAGAGTACATTGCAGTTTTAAGTGCTTTTATTTTTTAATATTAGTTCTTATACTTAATTGTTGGATGTTTTATTCACTTTCATGTTAGGTGAAAGAGATGCTAGTTTTCCTTCAGGGCAAGTTCTAAGTGCATGCATTGGAAACCAACACCAGACTGAGTCACTAGGCTGATATTTCAGTTAATTTCAAAGTCTCACATCCATCATCATCCTCAGGGTTACTCTCAGTCTCTACTCATGTGCTAAAGGGAAAGCATTCAGCACTATTATAATCAGAACAGGAACTTGGGATTCAAAGACGAAGATGAGTTTGATGTGAAAAACTAAGGTCCACTTTCTGTGGTTTTTATAACTTAAGAAATGTGTTTCAAACATTTGCTCATTGTAGCCTAGGACTGAGGGTCATTTCCGAATTTGAACTCAGACATAGCTAGGTAAAGTTCTATTTTATTTTATTTTTTCTCAACAGGGTTTCATTCTCTGACCTAATATATGAAATGCATTTTTCTACGTGATCTTATCCATCTGAAAAGAGCACTCTTTGTTTGAACTTTGTTTTGGAGGTATTACTGTCAGAGGAAAAAAATTATGTTAGCCATTGTGCAAGAGATTCCAGAGATACAAGGCACTCACTGACACTATTATTTTCCTATTATTATTCCTTAAGCATTCAGCCTTAGTTAATGTTATTACATTACTCATCTGACATGTAAATCGATCCTAAAACATTTGAACACTAAAGAGTAGTCTCATTTCCTATTTTTTTATCGGTTTGTAGGGGTTAATGCTTATCAGACTTTCCATTTCATTATAACCAAACAATGATAAGAACTTTCTTAAATTACACTTTATGACAATGAACAACCCACAAGATAATTTAAATGCAATTTGTTGTACAGAAAATATTTTCTTAAAAAAATGTTAATTGATCTCAGTGTTCAGACATTAATCTAAAAACACAATGCTATGTAATCAAGGCTGAGGAGACCCTGTTTATATTGTCTCTGAGATGTGATTATTTCCCCACAGTATAATGATCTCTAATGAAAATGAAGAGTCATAAGGACATGGAAACATAATGAATTTTTAGTTGGAAATAAAACTTATAAAATAGGGACAATAGGAATGTTCAGTCCTTTTTTTGGAGGCGGGGGGACCATGACATAAACTAAAAGCTTCATTGGGGATGAACATGGTAATTACACACATATTTGGAATACTTGTTTGCTCGTTACACTTTATCGATATTTACTTTAATTGTTTAATTCTGCACAACTGTAAGAAGAAATGTACTGAGAATTTGGGGTCAGATTACATTTTAAGAATTATGTTAGTAGGTAAACTACTAAGATTATTTTAAAGTTTTTGTGAGAGCATACATTAATAATATGGAGAGTAAGTCAAAACTAATCACTTTATTATTCTATTTTCAAAAACTTTCTGAGTTAAATTGTCAACTTGAAGTGTGAATACAAAAAATGTAAAAGTTTATTAAAAGGCATATGGAAAACATATATGTGTGTGTGTGTGTGTATATGTATGTTTATGTGTATGTATATATGTATATACATGCTTTCCCAAATCATTAGTATATTTTGAAATGAAAACCAATATCTCCTATAAGTCATTATATAAAGCATACTACACTAGACATAACAGAATTGATAATTAAAATTTGATTTAAATGTTGAACATTTCAAAAATGTCAAGACATTTAAATATTATGCATATATATACATATATGCATGTACAATTTGAAATATTAGTATGCATTTATATAATTTGAAAAACATATGAAATATACCAAATATGAGCTCTAAATAAAAATAATTATAACTCTAGAAATAAAAAATAAATTATTATTAAGCATTTTGATTAAGTAATGATGAAATATTTCATAATCTCTTTTAATTTAGAATCAATTTATATGTTTATTTTGGTGTCATTGAAATAAAATAATTAAAACGGATTATTTGGTACTGAGCAAGTTTAATTTCCTAAGAATTAATTTTATACAAACCAGTTGCACATGACTAGAAAAATTCAAATCTATAAACAGCTATGGAGAGTGCATATGATTACTTTTATATTTGTTTTTCACAAACAATTTTTTGAATCATCTTCCAAGTTGATAGCCTTTATGACCAAACTTTTCAATGTCTTTTGTTTGTGTTTTCATTGTGTAAATGTTACTACCAGCATATCAGAGAACATTTTGAAGTGTGAAGATGAACTTTTCTTCTCATCTATCTAAAATAAAATGTGTTTCTGATTCATCTCATTAAATACAGATATATTGTCCCTTAATCCTATATCTTGGGATGGAGAATTAGGGTTTTTTGAAAAAAGTTACAAATTCAAACACCTATCAAACAAAAAGTTTATTATCCTAACTTTCCCATTATCTGCTATCTACTATGTCCACCATGCAAAAAGAAAAGAAACAAAAACAAAATAAAGAGCGAAGGAAAGGAAATAAAAGATAGCTATTTCCTCCCATTACTTAGAGATCATAGAAAATATGTGTTTAAAGCCACAGACTAGAGAAGAGATAGATAGCCTGTGATATCAATTACCATTGAGTAAAGCAATAAGCAGTCAAATTGTTTTTCGCTGAATATATAATTCAGCATACAAACATGCAGATGGCAAGGGACATTTTAAAATGAAAATAAATGCTACATACATTGTATTTCAGCAGTAGTAGAGCCAATAAATAATACCATGCGAAACCACATTCAAATCTGAAAGCAGAATACCTCTAGAAATGTTACTAATATTACAAAAGATGGTCTTATCAAGGAAGATCCGAGTAGAGCAAAAGCGAATCCATTTTCTGGAGAATCAGAGAGTACCAGGCATGCAAACAATGTATAAATTTACAGAGAGAAGAGGTAGGAATCTAACTATTTAGACAAGATTACAATATGCAGTCCAGGTCAATAAGCAAAAGACACAGTTTAGTTACATTCTCTAAGCAGGAATGATAGAGACATTGACTTGGAAGTTTACTCCGGGACTGACCCACCCAGTCCCCAGCTCCATACACTCACACACAAAGTGGGACCCCATTAGTTTCAAAGTTCTGAAACAAAACTAATACTTCTAACTGCTATATACATAGTAAGCATTCAAAAACAATATCTTACATTTGGGGATTGTTAAAAGAGCAACATATGAATGGAGAAAGAGAGAGCAAGCATATCTGCATATAAGTATTTAGCAATGGATTACTACCATTTCCCTGAGTACTCTATCTATGTTTCCTGCAAAACAGAAGCTGAGTTTCTTAGTTGAAGTTAGTGATAGTTTCCAATATTATGTATTTTGAAGGGATATTTTGATAGTAAATATTTCTGTATATAAATACTAATTGATTTTGAACTATTGCTTTTACTTAGGTTGTCAGTTTATTACCAAGGGATTATATTTAGGAGAGATTGATAACAATTAGTGCTACTGCAATCTTTTACTACATAGCGAGTGACGTGCAAACTAAGTAATAATGAGGGAGTGATTAATTATGTTGGTCTCTACGATAAATAGAAACAAATAGCATAATGTATGCAGTCAAAATTCCATTCATTATAAATTATTTGTAATACATCTCTAATATTTTCTGTCTAAAGTTAGTTATTAATGAGCTTGTTACCAATAAAACAAAAACAAAAACAAAAACAACTCTTTAGTTCAACATACTAAGGATGTGAAGTCAGAAATTTGATTTTCCAGGCATTCCAAAGAATGATCTTTCCTAACATGAATGAATATTTTGAAGACTACAGACAAGTATTTTGATTTCTATTGCTGCATAACAACGTAACAACAATCTAGATGCTTAATACCAATTTTATAATCTTATAGTTTCTGTAGGTCAAAAGTATAGGAAGAGAATAACTGGATTTTCTGCTCAAGGATTTGCAGGATAAAATCAGGATGCAGGCCAGCCTGTGTATTTTTAAGCATTGAGAAGAACCACTTAAAACTTATTTAAGTTGTCAAAATTCACTTTCTGGCCGTTGTATGACTGGGGTGCCCATTTCCTTTCTGGTTATCAGCTTGGTTTGCTCTCAGCTCCCAGAGGCTACAAACATGCCTTGCCATGTGAATCCCTCCACATTAAAAGCTAGCATTGGAAAATCTTGCTCTCATTGACTTATTCTCACACTTTGAATCTCTTTCATTAGGAAGAATCCAGTCTATTTTAAGGGATTTTCTAATAACTTAGAGCCATTGGAGGATAATATTTCACTTTAACATCAACTGATTTGTGACCTTAAAGATATATGGAAAATCCCTTCACCAGCACATAACCCACTAAATCAATGACTTGGGCAAAGTCTATTTACACCAGAGAAAGAGGATCTTAGGAGGCAATCTTATAATTCTGCCTTACATAAGAAGCAGGTGGATTGGAAACCTAGATGTCGAATTACGCCCATGTATTTAAGCATGACTAGAGCATTCTTCCACTGTCCACTGACATGATAGAGGAAATCTATACTATAATTTGTAAATTGATAATGAAAATATATTATTTGAGTTTTATTTTTGAAAGAGGGTTGAACTATCTTGTTACTTTTTACCCAAATTCTTTCAAAGAAACACTAGGATCTTGTGAATAGATAAGTAAGGAAACACAGACTAACACATAAGGGTGAAGAAAGTTCCGTATAAGATCACACTGAGCACATGATGTGATATATAGATGACGTACTACAGAACTGTACACTTGAAACCTATGTAACTTTACTAACCATTGCCACCCTAATAAATTTTATTTTATTTTTTTAAAGAGCACACTGAGGACTCCCTTTCAAGGAACTTGCCACCACTCTTATCTATGCATAAACAGCTCTTGAAATACTGAATTATCATTATTCCTTTAACATTCCACACAATGTTTTGCCTGCTCCATTTGTCATTTTATTCTTTCGCCATGGATGATCAGGCTATTCTAGGTTTGCCTATGCACCTTCTTCTACTTTCAAAGCATTCAGTTGATATATTATAACCTGTATAAAGTGTTACTCTGCAGAAGTCAATGTTCCTTTTTCTTGGAACCCACAGTAACATATTATGGACTGAGCATTGGAATCCTCTCAAAATTAATACAGTGAAGCCCTACCCTCACTGTGGTGATATTTGGAAATGTTATAGACATGAGAGCCCCATGATGGGATTAGTGTCCTTAAAGAAGAGGAAAAGAAGCCAGAGCTCTTTCCCTCTTGGCCATGTAAGGGCAAAATGACAATATGGACATTTGCAAGCGAGGAACAGAATCAACCAGCATTTCAGTATTGAACTTCCCAACCTCCAGTCCTGTGAGAACATAAATTCCTAAAGTTTAAGCCATCTGCCTTATGATATTTTGTTATGGCAACAAAAACTGAATAATACATTTGTATACATCTCTACTTTGGAGTTTATTATATTCTATTTTTTGCTTAGTTCCCATGAGTTCCTGATTCCACATTGGCAAGAAATATTTTACAGTCATCTGCAAATGATAAATACTTGTCGTACTGCCTGCCTCAAAGTGATCATTCTGTAAAATATGGTAAAATATGATTGAATAAATAAGTTAAATGAATACAAGTCAATTAGAATAAAATGATAGTTTGTTTTTCTCTACATGGCAGCATTTTTTAATTACAAAGTTTGCTTTGCTAATTATCAAGTAATGTATAAAAGACTAACAACTATCATGGCCCTAAGAGATTAGAGTATCATCACTATCTAGGCAGAAAAGAATTGAACTTTTATGTATTCCATCAACATATGGGAAAATTTATTTGCCCGCCAAAATATCACCTTTTATCATCCATAAAATTATTTCATTTCAATGGATCCTAGTATCTGCTCATAGTTTGGTAAAATATTGTTGGAGAAAAATAAATCACATGGTTTCGAGTCCTAAGTACAAAATTCTCTTGGGTCAGTAAGTGCTATCTACTTTCTAAAAATAATCAGCAGATAGAATCAGATAAGGAATTAAGTATCAAAGGGCAAACATATATGTCAGACTAGTAAAATCACAGAAAGGAAGAATGAACTTATTCTCACGTCTTCATAGAGCACAGATGGAATTTTGAAGGCATTATATTTTATTTAAAAGTTAAGTGTCATCAATACCATATGAATAGCTCTGTATAATTAGAAATGGATTTCCTTAGTGAATTATATGGTATATTCTTGGTACAACTTGAAGTCACATAAAGTATATATATGTACTTGCTTTTCTAATAGGTTCTGTACCATTTCAAGAGGAGCATAAATCAGTATTTTTGTCTGATATTAAAAGATTGTGTGCATCAATAAAACAAAAAAGGCAGCCTACTGAATGGGAGAAGATAATTGTCAATGATACATTTGATAAGGGGTTATTATCCAAAATTTATGAAACTCTCATTCAGCTCAACACCAAAAAAACAAGCAAACCAAGTAAAAAATGGGCAGAGGACATGAAGAGACATTTCTCTAAGAGGACATTCAGATTGCCAACAGACATATGAAATAATGCTCAACCTCACAAATCATTAGAGAAATTCAAATAAAAACCACAATGAGCTACCATCTCACTCCGGTCAGAATGGCTATCATTAATAAATCAACGAACAAGAAGTGCTGGTGAGGATGTGGAGAAAAGTGATCCTTGGTGCACTGTTTGTGGGATTGCAGATTGGTTCAGCCACTATGGAAACCAGTATGGAGGTATCCAAAAAAACTGGAAATAGAACTAGTTTATGACACAGCAATTCCACTCTCAGTTGTCTATCCAGAGAAATCCAAGATGCTAATTTGAACAAATCTATGCACCCCTGTTCATTGCAGCACCATTTACAATAGCCAAAACTTGGAAACAACCAAAATGCCCATCGATAGATGACTGGATTAAGAAACTATGGAACCTTTATACAATGGAGTATTCCTTGGTTATCAAGAAGAATGAAATCTTACCATTTGCGACAAGATGGGTATACCTAGAGAACATTATGCTAAGTGAAATAAGTCAGTCGGAGACAGACAAATACCATATGATCTCATTTATATGTGGAATCTAAGATCTGAATAAATGAGCAAAGTAAACAGAAATAGTTTTAGAGACATAGAGGAAAAATTGATGCTTGCTAGAAGAGATGGGGGTGGAGATGAGGAAGAAGGGGAAGTGATTAGACAGAATAAATTGGTAAATACAATATTATCATGGCAATATGAAAGACAGTTTGGGGGATCTAATCAATAATGCTATAAAGATTTCGTAGAGTGTCAGATGGGAACATGTCTTATTAGGGAGACCACTTCATGGATAGTGTAGATGCTTTACCACTGCATTGTACAACTGAAGCTGAAGTTGAATAATATTGTATGTCAACTATAATTTAATATATATAGTCACAGGATAGGGAGTAGAGCATAGGGGATAGAATAAATGGAATTGTAATAAATATACACGATGTCAGAGGGGCAATAGATGGGGGAGCATTTATCACTTTGTGGGTTGTAAAATATCTAATGATTGCATTGTTTTGTACACCTGAAAATAAAACAAGAAAAAAAAAGACTTTGTGAAAGGATGATTCACATAGACATTTCAAAAATCTAAACAGTTTTTGAAAGTGGGACTAGAAATGTTCCAATCTGGAATCTTCAGTAAAATATTTATTAAATATAGAATAATTTTACATGTACTCAAGTACACGGAAATACAAAATCACTGGCCCACAAAATAGGAAAATAAAAGATTTGTGAAGTTAATTCTGATTCTGACATATTTTCAGTTAAAAAATCAAATAAGTCACAATATGTAGCAAGCCATAATATGTGATAGGCAAACTTTTGGGTTTACACATATCGATTAAACAAAACTTAAATGGAATGATTTTCCATTTGCGGTTTTTACAATGAATTGTTTCATTTTCCAGGGTTGTGTGTTCCCTATTCACAACTGTAATTATATAGTATATAAAATGGAACTATAATGCCCAGTTCTGGACATGCAAAAATTATTTTTATGTTAATTCTCATGTCAAATTTTTATACAATAAACTCATTTAATAATCAAACCACACAATGTTTTGTGTTCTATGTGCCTGATTTTGTGCTTATTTTGCCATATTTACTCATTTGAGCCTACCAAATCTGAAAATGGGCCTCACATTCTACTTTTTTTTTTTTATTAAGTATTCTTTTTTTTTTAATTAATTTTATTGGGGTGACAATTGTTAGTAAATTTACATAGATTTCAGGTGTACAATTCTGTATTACATCGTCTATAAATCCCATTGTGTGTTCACCACCCAGAGTCAGTTCTCCTTCCATCACCATATATTTGATCCCCTCACATTCTACTTTTTACACATGAAGTTTGTAACTGAGGTTAAGATAAGCTAAATTAACTGTGCAATATCACACCACTAATAAGTGTTAAAGCCAGAATTGAAAAATAGGTATGACCTGCTTAAAATTTGAGACATATCACAATCTAAACCAAGAAAATTATATCCCAATTTTCTTTATTTCTCCCTCAACCATTTCACAATACAGTTAAAATTGTGGCATTGTATATGGTAGAAATGAAAAGTTAAGAGGCAAACAACCTCATATTTGTGGTTTACCTATATAACAGACAAATACAAATTATTGAATTGGATGGTATTAGTTATCCATTTTCTATAGAAGCGATATAGAAAACGACATATGTAAATTCCTGTAGCTGTTTTTAGTGATGTCACTAATAAATGTGATCATTTTCCAAACATACAATTTCATTTATTTGACCCAATCAATCAATCAATTATCCAATTTGCCAAGCTGGACTACATGCAAAGACAAATTCTCGTAGGATTTTCTAAGAAAATTTACTTCCTTTTTAACAGTGAAAAACATTATTAATGTTGAAGAATTAAAATCAAAGCAACAAAAGAAACTTAATGGAATAGTGATATGCAATTCTAATTTATTCTTGGCTACTGCCCTCCAGCAAAGCTCTCACCTTACTCCAAAGAAATAAAAAAATTAACATATTCCCCCTATTGTCTGGAGATTAATTTTCTTCACTTTTTAAAATAACGAAGAGCTTTCAAAGATTGGTTCACAATTTGAGCTAATATTTGGACAGATTTTTTAGACACTAAAAATATTGTAGAAAATTTATCTCATGTTATGTATTTCTAACTCTTGGAATATGTAATTGGTGGGTAAAAGGGAATGTTAAAGGAACAGCCAGTCTATATGTTCTTGCGGTCCAACAAGACCACAGTACCATGGCTCATAAAGGCCAACCTGCTACACTTTTCAGTTGCTTAGCTGGCTGATGTCTGAATGTTCTCCAGTAGCTACCAGAAAAGGTAAAAATAATTACATAAAACACATTTTCCTACTCACCCATATTTCTTATCTATGAGATACTTTCTTCTCCTCCTCCAAGTTCCAGTTACCACATAAATGTCAACCTGTACTCTTTCTAATGTTCCCCAAATTTGCCCCTAACATTAACTTTATTTTGACAGATTGTCAACTTGCCTGTGAGTTCTGCGAACCCTTCAAGAATGAGTTTGAGAAAAGAAGGTTATTTCTTTACCTCCTGAGAAAATGAAAAGCTGTATTTCAATGGTTACATTTTTTAAATTTCTAATATATGAAGGGTATGACATGTTATTAAAATTTGAAAAACACTGATGAATCAACCATAAAATTTAATGAGATTGGCATAAATGAAGTAATATTGGTGTCAAATCCAGAGCAACATATTCTAAGGAATTAAAATGATCAAATTCATTGGCATACTATACTTTTACTGGGATGTAAAGAAATAACATTTCTGACAATTGCAACTGTAAAAAAGTATGCTGACATTTCCACATCCAATATTTGAAATTATCCTTTTAGAGTTCTAATTATTGAAAACGTGTCTATAGAATAAATAGTTTATTATATAATTTTAGAATGTAACCATAATATTTTCCCTGAATGTGATGGTGGAATTTTAAAACTACATCTCCTAATTTTTGTTGGCTAACAGAATGAAGACAAGACAAATTTAATATGTATAATCTCAGAATTCTTTACTAATGCAGTATTGCATAGAAGCTGATAGACAAATGGGAATAAAAAAAGACCTCAAGGGAGTAGTATTATATTTTGTGTTTATTTAACAATATGTGTGTTGTCACATATTTTTATAATTCCCTTTTTAGTTAAGACCTCTGATATCACTATAAAAGTCCATCTCTCATAATAAGCAACAGAGGCACTGAAAGGAATAATGGATAATTTACAAAAACATTCTGTTTACAAAATTCAGAGGTATTCTACATACTAAGTCTTTTACTACCTTATGTTCCAATCAGCTCATTGCCCATTCAACATTTAGAAGCACACTATGCTGGATGTCAGATGTTTGTTCTTTCAATATAATCAATGTTATTGATTACCTACCATTTGCCACAAATACCTTAGATACCATGTTTGCAGTAGCGAACAAGAGAGAAAAGTTTCCTACCCTCATGGAGCTTATATTTTAGTGGGGCATCAAATATCAAATGTATAGATACTTCATTATATTACATAATTTCTGGAAGTGTTAATGCTATGAAAAAAATAGAGTAAATGATGGAAGGATCTACTTGGGTGTTGATTTTAGATATAACTGTTAAATAATGACTATGGTGATGAAGAGATATTTCAAGACCTAAATGAAAGGAGGTACTACCCTGCTCCCCAAAAATAACACCTAGCTGGACAATCAGCTCTAATGCGTCTTTTGGAGCAAAAATTAATATAAGACCCAGTATCATATATCATATCATATCATACATCAAGTTATACCTGATATTATATTATTATTATATTGTATTATATTATATATACATCATATATCATGTCATATCATATCATATCATATCATATCATATCATATCATATCATATCATACCCGGTTTCATGTTATAGTAAAATAAGATCGGATCTTATTACAATTTTTGCTCCAAAAGATGTATTAGAGCTGATTGTCCAGCTAGGTCTTATTTTCAGAGAAACATGGTAAGCCACCTGAACAGAATTTAAGGTGAAGAAAACACCAAGTACAATAGTTCAGAATCTGGAGCAACTTTGGCTTGTTGAACACAACAAGAAAGCCACTTTGTGGTGAATGGAGAGGTGAATAGGGGATGGGTTGAGGCCATGGGGACCTTGATGACTACAGAAAGGATTTTTTTTAAGTGTGATGGGGATCTGTTAGACATTTATAATTCTGAAAGCCAGTTCTAGAGTCTGTGTTGAAAAAATCAGTGTCATTAAGATGAGTGAAAATAGATAAGCCAGTTGGAAGGCTGCAGCAGAAGTTCAGGCAAGAGATAAAGAAGCAAATAATACTGATTTCAGTCCTGACAGTAAAGAGCTTAAAAGCTGTCACTCCCGTTATTACAATAAGAAAAACTCGAGAGAATTGAAAAACAAAACAAAACATTTTTTTTTTTTTCTAGGACCTATTAGAGAATTGAGGTCCTAGGGCAAACCACCACTCTGAAATCTGGAGAATTACACAAATGCAGAGGATCACAGCTAAGAGCAGCTTACCTGGAGCAGAGAGGCCTCTGGAGGTATAAACTGATAAGAACAATTAAATCTAATTTTCATGAATTGCTGGAGGCTAAGTGTGGCTAGCAAGTGGATGAAAAACTCCAAGTGACTGAAGCCTTAGCCATGCCTCCATGCACACATTCTTCTGTGGGTTTTACCTCCTGGAATGCTACTAGCTTCTCATAATAAAGAACAGAGAGAGAGAGAGAGAGAGAGAGAGAGAGAGAGAGAGAGAGAGAGAGAGAGGAAGAAAGAAAACAAATCCCCTCATGTCTCTGACTCTGACGGCAGAGAAGAAAAACATTGTGAAGTGTGGCCAGAACATTGCCCTAAAACCCATTCTCCAGAAGGAAAGACTTTTTGTAAGGAAGATTTGTTAGAGAAACTCAAAGAAAAGGGTGAGAGAAAAAAAACAGAAAACGAAAACACCAGAGGAATTGAAGTGTTTCGCACCAACAGTGGGAGCAAACATAATTACAGTCCAACTGCTAACCAAAATAACATAATTTCACACTAAAGGCCTTCAACCTCATGTCCGCTTACAGCATATATCACATATCATGACTTTCAACAAAAACTCGTAAGGCATGCCAACACAAGTTAAAAAAGAAAATCTGAAGAAACAAGGAAAACATAATAAACAGATTGGCATATCAGATGTCGTGATTCTTTATAGTTCAATGGCTTTTATCAGTCATCCCAAACAGACAGCTCTAATCTTGATTTTCTTTCTGAGCTTCAAACTCAGATATCAACCTACGCAAACAAAATTTCCAGTTGGCTGTGTAATAGGCACCTCAAAATACAATTAGAAGAGAACTCCAACTGAAAAGCCCGAAAATAACCTTGTGTTTCCTACTTCGTTAAATAGTGCAATTTTGTTACTGGTATCCTGACATTTCAGTGCATTTCCCTGCTTGCCCCGGACCAAAAGAAATGTGCAGTATAGAAGAAATAGGGTATATTAGAGAATCAGCCAATCCAGAGAACAGAGAGCTAATGC
The DNA here is from genome assembly GCF_964194185.1 of Rhinolophus hipposideros. NCBI lineage: Eukaryota > Metazoa > Chordata > Mammalia > Chiroptera > Rhinolophidae > Rhinolophus > Rhinolophus hipposideros. Next base: position 72,461,369 of record NC_138050.1, read on the forward strand.
TCACAAAGACCTGAACCCCAGATGGCATGTCGGTTACAGATTATATCAGGCAAAATCACAAGATACATGGGTTAGGGCGTTCCAGGTCATGCTAGAGCTGATTAGTTAGAGATGAGGTAAACCCTTACCTCATCATTTCTTCAGGTCTTGGGGACAGCTCTGAAGCCTGTGCCAATGTTCCTATGCCTGGTTTCATGGGAACATAGGCAGGGGGTTATTTCATCTTAGGGCTCAGGAGCTTAAACATAACTTATGTAAAGATGTTAACTTTAGCCTGTCAGAGGTCCAGTCGTAGTGATCGTTAGTCAGGTTCGTGCTATTGTCTTCTGCTGTCTCTGGAGTTGCTGATTATCCAGGGCAAATGCAATACATGTTTGTATATGACTATATTCCGACCATCAGAAATAAGCAGGGATGTGTGCGTGGCAGTTTCCGGAACCCTTCCTTATAAAGTAACGTGGGAATAATCTTTGTTTTGTTTTCCTCAATTTTTTGTCTTTGTTCTTTTCTGCCTGTATTATGGTCAAGTCCATGGACAGTGACTCTCATGGACCTGCATGGTCTGTAAATACAAGTGTAGCAATTTAGCCACTCTATCTACCATTAGATCCTCAGCCTATTGTTCCTGTCACAGTGGCTCTCTGGTTGTTGAAAGACAGGTAATATTTCAATGCTTATATAAAAATCCATCTGACTTTCACACTATTCCTTGGATTATTTTTTGGCTGACCTAACCCTACAAGTTATTTTTTAAAGCACTTTAATGATGGTTAAGAAAATAAACTGATTTCATTGCCCTTATGATTGACTGTCTCTGATAATTCTCAAATGTTTCTTAATGTTTTATAAATTTCAAAAACATTTAACTGGCTAGTGAATTTCATTCTACCTACATGCCATTCTAATTCAACTCAGGTGAGTCTTGATAATTGAGATGATACCTGAGAAAGAGGAAGCTAGATCATTTATCCACCAAATTGTGTGAGTCACTAGTTAAACCCATGGCACTTTTCACTGTAAGCAGCCAGACTCAGGTAGCTAGAATGATTTCAGAGAAAGACTTGTAGGAGTCAGATAGAAGTCTTACTAATGTACAGGACAAGGAAAAATAGGTTCCAGGGATATTGGCAGGACACTGACTTCTAGAAAGACCCTTCACATAGACACTACAAAGTCACTTTCTTTTCCAAAGCACAGGTCAAGCATACATGTGGACCAAACACTTCTGAAAGTGGGAAACGATGAGAAATTGATTCTTGAATAAGCTGTACTCATTTTATTTACTAGCATTCCCTAAAAGACTGCTTAGATTAGTGCATTTCCTTTAACAGTGAATTGAAAGAAAAATAAATGTTTTTGATAGTATAGTCTACTATTTACTAAAAATTGAGATAAAAAGGAACATAAAAAAGATAAAAGAACAGTATAAACCACTTTGGAAGTAATCTCAATATGTGAGGCTGTTTAAGTAAAGTATAAAAATGCCAGGTGGATTAACTCGGAAAACCATTACACTGCAAATGTTAATTAGTTGGCAGTATTTCATTATTGGGACATTAAGAGCAGTAATGACAGTAGAATAATTTGAAAATTCAGGCTCATGTGATTCTCAAAGAGGAGCAATCGATTCACATTATACCTTATGAGTCAGATAACTAGGGCTGAGAATTATTGCTTTAGTTGATATTGTATAGCAGTTTTTACACTATTATGGCAATGGCATTGTAATATAGTGAATCAGGGAGCCAGCAAATCTAAAACTGAGTGGAATTCAGAAGACATAATGGATTTTGCCAATTATTGTCTGAGGAGTGTTGCGAATTTACATTTTAGGACAGTAATATTTCACTACCTAAACAACTCTGTGTGAAATGTACATAATATAATGTTTGAGGTACAAAGTTGTAATAACTAAGAAAGGATTATCCCATAAAAGTAAAAGAATGTCAAACTATATAACACACAAGGTATCTATAACTACTGTTACACTTTAATTGTATTATTATAAAGAGGCAGAGAGCATAAAATTGTTTTGAAATTATATTAGTTTAATTTAGCACGTGTTCATTTTAAAGTAGATTCTTTGTGGCATGTTTTATATATCTGAAGCTAATATAATATTGTATGCCAACTATAATTTAATAAAAATTATTTGGAGGTGCCAAATTTTTAAGAAAATTTCAAATATAGACAAATATTTTTCTGATATTTCTAATATGGATGATCAGGTTCAAAAACAGTATTTATTCTATTTCCTTGTTAAAAACTGTTCTTGATTTTCTGTTTTAATACTTCTGAAAAAGGATCAGGTCCTACATTTGGTATATTCTAAACAGAAACATATATTTTGTCGTTCAGAAGTAATTTTCCACGGATATAAGATCACCTGATGTTATCTGTATTGTGTCATGCCTTTTTGAATTTTATTATTTTATTTCACAATTTTTCTCCCATGAAGAAAAACATATACGTGAAAAACTACATTAAACAGAAGTTTAAACTACATTAAAACAGCTTAACAAAAATTTATCATGCAAGCACCCATTAAACCAAAATCATATGAATAAATAGGATATTGCCCCATCCCATCCCCCAATCACTAATGTGCCCTTCAAAGTCAAAATCAATATTCCACCCAAGAAATAATTAAAGTAACTACTATATTGACTTAGGGTGTTTTAAAGTCTTATTATATATATTACCTCATATATGTATATATGATATATATGTAATTCATTTTTTTAAATTATTAATTAATAGTAGTCATAAAATATACACTCTCAGTTTTCAATCTTTAAAATTGTTGAGATTATGCAGGATATATGGTCAGCTTTTTTTTTTTGAGAAGCTGTTCTACTTTTCAAAAATAGTTTTTTTCAGATACAATTCACAAGGCATACAATTCATCCATTGCAGATGTGTAATTCAATGTTTTTTAGTATGTCCATAAATATATGCAACCATCTCCATCATCAATGTTGGAATATGTTTATTTTCCCCACAAGAAACCCCTAACCTTTCGCTATCACCTAACCACACACTGCCCCATACCCCACTCCAGGCCAAATTAACCGCTGGTATGGTACAGCTTTAATAAATATTGAATAAGAAAATATTAATTAAAATCCAAATTTTATTCGGATTTTCTTAATGTTCACATAAGATCTTTTTTCTCTCCCACTATCAGATTATATATCACATTTAGTTGCCAAGTCTCTTTAGGCTCTTCTTGGCTATGAGTATTTTTCAGACCAAGCAGAGCCACTTCTAGATTTGATTGAATGGACCCTGCACTAGTTAGATATAATGGGCTTTGAGCAGAATACACCAACTTCTTGAGATGACTGATTTGGGGTTTCATGAGCTCTGTGCCTACTTTCTGTTTCTATTGTTTTCCCTCTTCAAAACTTTCATATGGGTGAATCATGTAGTATATGGTCTTTGTGATTGGCTTCTTTCACTTAGCATGATTATTTTCATGGTTCATCCATATTGTAGCATGTATCAGCACTTTATTATTTTTTATGGCTTAATAATATTCCCTTGTATGGACATACCATTGTGTTTATCCATTAAAAAATTAATGGACATTTTGGCTGTTCCTACTTTGGGTTAATATATTTATTGCAATATTAAGAATAATATTGCTATAAATATTCATAACATCTGTGTGAACAATAGTTTAATGGTTCTTGAGTTTATGTTTAGAAATTTAAATTCTCTTGAGTATATATTTAGAATTGGAATTTCCATTACATAGTTCCATATGTCATATGAGGACCTTGCAGACTGTTTTCCAATGCAGCTGTATCATTTTTCCTTTCCACCAACACTGTATGAGACTTCTGATTTCTCTACACGCTTGTCAACATTTGTCGTTATCTGACTTTTTAATTCTAGCTTAGCTAGTGCATATGAAAGGGTATCTCATTGTAATTTTAGTTGCATTCCTTGATGAGTAATGATGTCAAGAAATTTTCACGTACTTATTTGATATTCGTATATGTTTTTGAGAAATGACCATTCGCATTCTTTGTTCAATTTTCAATTGGGTTATTGCATTTTTTAATGAATTGTAAGAATTATTTATATATTTTAGATGTAAGTTTTATGAGATATGTAATTTATCCCATTTTTACTTTCTTGATGGTGTCATTTGAAGACCCAAAGTTTTATTTTTAACAAAATATAATTTAACTAATTGTCATTTATAGCATGTACTTTTTTTTTCAGTTATGAAGAATCCTTTGCCAAACCCAAGATTATAAATTAGCCAGGTACTTTCTTCTAGCTTTTATAGTTTTTAATCCATTTTCAGTCAATTTTTGTTTATAGTTTGAGATAAAGGTGAAGTTTATTTTTCACATAAACCATTTGGTTTTTCAAGAATTATTGATACAGTTTAGCTAGCATGTCACTAGGTAGACAGGGAGGTCCCTGGTGGAATAAACAAAGACAGCCATATCCTAAAACTCCAGGTTTTGAAATCATTCCTTACTCTAGGACATAATGTAACAAGGCCTTGAGATTAATCATAAAATTCCTTTTGGCCTGACAAACAGAGCAGATCTGATAGATAGTAGTGGGTTACTTTGCTAATTCCTTCAGGATGGGCAAGCAGAACAAACCTGGTAGATGAATTTCATTAGAAGGCGCCAGTTCCCTTCAAACAGTTTCCTTCTTCAAACAGCTCCCCTTCCCCAAACTGGCAAGGGAAAGTATAAAAGTAAGAGCTTTTTCCTCAGTCATGGGGCACCCCCATTCAGAACCCCCTCCCACTCGGGAGCTCTGACTTTTTGCTTTCAATAAATTATCTACTTTTTCAAACTCTTTGCCTCTCCTGGGTCCATGCTTCCATTCTTCGGTCTCACGAGACACAATCCCGGCCCACAACCAGAAACTGCCGGCAGATCCAACATCATCTACATCATTTGGGGACTCACAGGAAAAATATTCCTATATCATTATTTCTTGAGAATAATAGTCTTTCAATTTTGAATTAAATAGGCACTCTTGTCAAAAATCGAAACATAAAGGTATGGGTTTATTTCTGCAGTATTCATTTTATTTCATGGATTAAATGTCTATTTTGTAAGTAAAACACTTTATTGATAACTGTTTCTTTATAGTAAGTTTTGAAATTGGAAGGTGTGAGTTATTCTACTTTGTTCTCTTTTTCAGAACTGATTTAGCTATTCTTGGTTACTTGCAGTTCCACATGAATTTTATCATTGAATGTCAATTTATGCAAATAAATCAATTTGGATTCTCTTAAGAATTCTTAAAATGTAAAACAAAAACAAAAACAATACACTCGATTTTGTCTTAAGTTGATATTGCTTCTAGTTAAATCTTCCCATTTCTGTAAGTACTTGCAAGTAAAGGATCCCTAGGAACTGTACATCTGCGGGAGTATTTATGGGGCTGAAGTCTGGGAGCTTGTCAGCCTTGGACGCATGATTTCCCATGTTAATTTTAGTTTCCTTTTGAGATCTGCAGAATCTGAACACATTTCTAGTGATAATTGTGTAGTGAGTTGAAATGTGCTGCTTATTGGTTAGCTCCAAGGGGCTGTCACCTCCTGAGTTGTTTCACCCCTCTTACACATCTCAGCTTCTTTCCCCCACTACCTAACACAACTGTAAGGACTCAGAGTGCTAGGTAACCAGTCTGTATGTGCACGTCCCGGACAAGTCAATTATTTAATTACAGTTATATTGGAATTTCCTGTGGGGCTACTGCTTGTTTTGAGGATTAACCTCTAACACCTCCACATGTTCTTAATCACCTAAGGATGCCCAAAACTTGAGCTGCAGGGAATAAATGGCAATTATCTTCAGAAATGAACAAATTCAGACTCTCATTTATCCAGCAAAAGGTTTTGTTCAGACTTACAGTAAGTAATTCCAATTGAAAAGCCAAAATTAAAAAAAAAAAAACAAAACCACAAACAAACAGCCAGCTATTATATTTTTCCTCCTGTCCTGGGTTATCTCAACCCTAAACCTTTAATGCCACCTTGAGGATTTTTAAAATACAGCTCAAATAAAGTTAGGGCTTATGACCTTAAAATGCAGAAGTCCAAAATTCCAAGAAAAATGCATCCCTTTCTCCTGATGGAAAGCAGGGTGCCAGTGGGTCCCTGTTCATATCTAGCACCTAATTTGGGTCTACAGGGTAGTTCTGGGTGCACTTCTTTGGAAATCTGCTCACTGTGCCAACTAAATGTTGACATAAGAAGCATCCAAACCTGAAGAGAACTTTAATGAGTTCATTTGAGCCGAACTGGAGTCAATTGCTGAGAGGAAAATCTTAACAGATTAAGAAAATGCTCCAGAAAATGGCAGTTTTGCAGCTTATTTTATACATTAGTATCAAAGGAGGAGACATAAGGAAAGTTACATGAAATCCATTGGCGGTAGATTAAGGGGGTGGAGGAAAGCAAAGTGGGGAAAGTCTCTGCAATTTTATAAAAAGTAAAATGGAGAGACATATACATTTTATGTTGGTGGGCATAGGATAGTTAATTCATATTTTACATCACATCGACATGGTATTCAGAGAATAAGATAAGGAGGGGTTCTGTTGTTTTCTGCTCTGGTGAGGTGGGTTGTGCCCTGAGGAGTCGACCTACACTTACAAAGAGATTACTCTGATATTCCAAGGGCATGTTACCTTAGATGCATAAAAGACAATAGACAGGCTCTTTTTAGGTAAAGACAGAACTCTGTCAGGGAAGCTATAGGCTAAATACATGACTACCGACCATGATCTGCTTTCGTTAGGGATTTTTATGTTCAGACCCTCCTATGTAGTTAATTTTGGTCTCTGATTTTATAGGGCCTGCCACGCTGGTCTCCCCTGAGCTTGTTTAGTATGTGGCCCCTTTTTTTGTCCAGAGTGTGTGTGTGTGTATGTGTGTGTGTGTGTGTGTGTGTGTGTGTAATTTTTGTTATTTTTCAAATTAACTATTCTCTATGTATGTATGTGTACAAAGTAGAAGCCAATTCATAAACATCAAATAATAAATATATCAGGGCATTCTAGACATATGAACTGTAATTGCCCCCAAAACACATTTATTATATTTCAGAAATAGTCAGAAAAGATCAAAAATAAAATTTTACAAGTAAGTGTAGGTCGTTGTAAGTATGAAAAATACATGTAACTTTCTGGAAGTATAATTACATTTTTACTAATGTTTTCTTTAAAAAACAGAATATTTGTGGAACTAAAATGAGATTTTAGTATGTATATTTCTAGATAATATTTGAATATCTCAATTAAACGGATTGCTTGTTAAGGTATGTAACAATAAAAGAGAATAAAAAACTATAATTGATAAATAACAAAAAAAGAAACTTAATTTTAAAGAACTACTTCAAAATAAGGATTTTAAGTCAGAATTGATCAATGGTCACATCTCTTTTTTTTAAGTCACTAATGAATTTTACTCCCTAGAACATATGTATCAACTAAGATGTATAAGTTAATAAGGAATCAGCCAAATTAATTACTAGGTATTGTTGGAGAATGAAACAGTCCTAAAAGACCTCTCTGTACCAGAGAGAAGACAGAAAAAAGAGAAGAGAGAAAAAGAAATGGTTAATTACTGAGTAAGCATTAACCGGTTTACATTCTTATAAGGTTGCCTGAAAATGAATAAAAAAAGGTAGACAGAATATCTCAGAAATTTTAACAGTAAAGTAGAAGAAAGAACAATTAAAACTTCTCTCCTTAAGCGACAAAGGAGTTGCACCTCCTAATTGATAGTCTGCTGTACATCTCCTCAGAGACCCCTGTGATAATTCTGGTGGAACATTTTTACATATCTAGAGGTTATTTGGCCTGCATACTTGGAGATAAATTTACATTGTAAAAACTGGAAACTGAGCTTAATCCCTGGGGAGATTTATCTCTATATTGTGTTAGAGTCAGATTCACTATGTCTCCAAGGAAACACTCCACAAAACTGAAGAGGGTAAATGGTCTATTATCCATTTATAAATGGGAAAAATAATTTTCCTTTACCCTTACAATGTCTCCAATAGAAAATTAATCATTGTTTAGAATGAGCACATATTTCTTTCTGGCTTACCTCTTTCAAGCCTTTTGTTGCCTTTCGACTATATTAAAACTAGATACATTGCAGAAAACTACTATAACAGCAATACAGATTCAAAGAATTCTGTCCTGTGAAGACATTCACACTGACTCCCCCTACCCTAACTACCCCACTCAAAAAAAAAAAAAAAAACAGAAACAAAGTTCAGCAGACAAAAGCACATTTATTTTAATATGCTTGATCTATAAATGTGTATACTATCTGCATTCTCCTTTGAACTTATTGTAAACACCTGCCTCACTCATTCATTAATAATGGGTAAAACAATTTTAATACATGTTCATTTTATATTTGTCTGAAAGTCATGATTTTATCTGTATTGAAAATATTTTTTAAAATATCTTTTAAACAGATAGGATTGGTAGCAAGAAACTTGAAAATAGATTCAATTGACTAAAAATATGCATAATAAAATACAGAAGATATTTTGGTCCATATATCTGTGTGTTCAGAAGATCAGGTGAGCAGTGATGTTACTCTGGCCCCAGATTCTTTTCATTTCTTTAATCTATTTTTTGCTGTTTTCTTCTTCCAGAGGTTGGCTACTTTAAAGTTCTTGAAGGGGACCGAAGTTTTTTCTCCCCAAAAGATGCCTTTTCAGATTTTACGCTAATTATTAAGAAACAAAACACTCAGAGAAAACCTTTGACCCCCGCTCCCCACTATTCGTGCCTAAGAGATTAGGATGGAAAGGCCTGCTCAGGAAGGGAATTTTAGCAGATTCATTTTAGCCTTAGATAGGAAGATCCAAGGTGGGGCCCATGAGCAAGATTCCCCTACTGTGTCCTATTGTTTCTGGGTTGCCTAGCAGGAATTTGTCTGCCATGTGCATTCAGTTCTTTTCAGCTACCTGTGAATTGCCTTTTTTTCCCTTTTGAAATCTCAGATACCTTCTCCCTTTTCTCCTTTGTCCTTAATGGTATGCCTATATAAATCTTAACTGCCCAATGTCTTTGGGGGTCTCATTGTTATGGCACTCCTGAATGTGCATTCATATAATAAAGTTTAAATATTTTCTGTCATTAATCTGTCTCTGTTAATTTGATTATTAGCCCAAGTAGAGAACCCTAGAAGGTGGCAGGAAATTTGCTTTTTTTGGTCCCTTTTTCTCAAAATAAAAATGAACACTAATAATCTAGATATCTAGCCATCGTTACCTTAAGCTTGAAAAGCACATTCGAAGAAGCAACAGTCCTGCAATTTTCTCTGAATATGTTGTTGAAGAAAGTCAGTGAGTCCGCTTCCTGTCACACATAGGAAGCCAAAGTCTGAAGAAACCACGGTTTGTTTTTGCAGAGAAAAATGGATATATTTGTCAGGTAACCAGATGAGACCAGAGACAAAGTTCAGATCAGTGTCCCAAGTAAAGACTGGAAGCATGTTAAAGAATAAGGGTAAGAGTAGGCTATATATATTCATTAATTCTAAGTCAAGGGTTTTGATCTGACAGTCCTGTAACTAAGCCATCTAAGGAAAGCGATGTGAAAGGAGCCAGAAGGAACAAAGAAATTCCAATCTGTCAGAGTTTGATTAGTCAGTCCTATGTGGGGCTATATTCCATCTGGGCACGAGGTCTTTCTTGTTGACCTCTAGCTTTTGAAAGGGCTGCGGGTGGCAACAGTATTATCTCTGTTACTAGACTTCCATAAATCTTGGTTTTCCTGTGCTTTTGAAGTTAGCTTAGGGTTATTTAGTTGCTAACTGCACCTGCACCAGCCTCTGGGGCCAGTTGGATCCCAGCTGGTTTGCTGATCTCCACAGTGCTATGAAGAGGCCTACTCTTATGTCTTGAAAAACACTAAAATAGATAAATTAAAAAAATAAATAAATAAATAAATTAATTAATTTTAATTAAAGATTATCAGGGTTTCGTTTCAGTGCTAAGGCCTTTTTTCAAATGCACAAATTTAATTTTCATGTTAACATGTCGATAGAGGAAGAAGGTAGATGCTCTAATGGGGCTAGTGTACATTATGTGTTATAGCTGGGTAATTAAGTAAAAATATTTGGATATTGTTATCTAAGCTCTTGGAAAGAATGAAGACAGAAATACATCTGAAACACAAACAAGAATATGTAAAAATAATTAAAATTTTAAAAGCTGTTCCATCTGTTTTGTCAAGTTAGAAATTGTTGTGAGTTTCATTTATAAATATTACTTAGCAGTCACACAAGATCTGACAATTAAGTTCAAGAACTCATCCTAGAAAGAGTGCTACACACCTCCTTGCTAAATATCACTACAGTCATCTTCGAAGTACGCCCCTTGGGAAGCTATGTACTGATGCCAGGATCTAGTCCAGCCTTCAAAGCAGTTTTGGAACTCATTTTCTGGAAGGGCAATCAGAGCTGTCATTTATTACCCCTGATGTCCTGAATGACATCAAAATGTCTTCCTTTCAACATTTCCTTTATCTTTGAGTAAAGAAAGAAGTCATAGGGTGCTAGATCAGGTGAATAGGGAGGGTGTTCCAATAGTTATTCGTTTACCGGCTAAAAACTCCCTCACAGACAGTGTGAGAGTTGGTGCCTTGTCATGATGTAAGAGCCATGAATTGTTGGAAAAAAGTTCAAGTCATCTGACTTTTGCACGCAGCCGTTTCAGCACTTCCAAACAATAAACTTGGTTAACTGTCCAGTTGGTACAAATTCACAATGAATAATCCCTCTGATATCAAAAAAGACTAGCAACATCATTTTGACTCTTGATTTGGACTTATGGAAATTTTTTGGTTGTGGAGAATTGACTTCCATTGTACATTTTGTTTCACGGCTGTATTGGTATACCTATATTTCATCACCAGTGAGAACATGGCCCAAAACATCGTCTTGCCTCTCCAACAGTTCTTGGCAAACTTGGACTCTGCTTTTGTTCATCAGTGAGCAACTTCTGGACCATTTTTGCACACACCTTTCTTATGCCAAGATTTTCAGTTAACATTTTTCTAAATGTTTCTCTATCAATATTTACTTGGTCTGCTATTCTTCTGACACTCAGCCAACAATTTTGGTGCACAATTTGATGATTATTTGCAATATTTTCATCAGTTCTGCCCGTTATTGGCCTCACTGACCTCTCTTCATCAGTGATGCAATGTCTCCCCTCTGAAAAACGTTGAATCCATTTGTACACTGCCATTTTCTTCATGGCATTGTCCGCATAAACTTGGACTAAAATGTCCCTGATTTCACTTCCACTCTTGCCAAGTTTAACAAGAAATTTAATGTTTCTTCATTTGCTCTAATTCAAGCTCAGATATTCTTGCAAAGGCACCCAAAAACATGCAACAACAATAATGAACACCCCTCAGCAATACAGTGCCACACGTCAATGTGGACACAGCTGTGAGAAACTGTATACAAACGTTATGAAACCTTATCAAGCTATTTGTACATTGCAGTCAATGTAAGTGCACAATGGCAAGTTCATGAACTTAATTGGTAGAATTTGTACATTCAGGCTATTTCATGGGTGTCTATATAGTTTGTATAATGCAAAGGGAAGCTTTTCTTTTTTAAGTACTTACCTTTAATGAGAAACATAATGTTGGAGAAACACCATTGGTTGACCTATACATATTTTTAAAATATGGGTTGTTATATTTTTCTATGATAATAATCTGAAAATCATCTTATTCGTTATATACTTTCATTACTTTTTGTCATTTTCTGTTATTTACTGTTTATCTAATTTACTTCTATCTTTCTAAAATAACTCTTATACTACAGAACACAGTTTTTCACATTCTTTCACCAACCCACAAGTCTATATGAATAGTGATATGATACTGAAAGGAACCAAAGTGTTACCACTGTGAAACTGCATTTTTAGGATATTGATTTTAAGCTGTGCATTAAGAAACAAGACTCAGAAAGAATCTTTGGGCCTCCCCACCTTCCTTCCTGCCCAAGAGATTCAGACAGTAAATCCTGCTGCAGAAAGGGAATCGTAGTATGTCGCTGTAATCTAATTTAAATTAAGTACAGTAAATAGGAGGGTTTCAGGCAGGGGCCTGCTAGCTGGGTACCCTGTGTCCCAGTATTTATAAAATATTTTTTACCCATTCCAGATATATGTTCCCAGTGCTCAGTTTTCCACATTACATTGTAGACTAAAATTGTAAATTTGTTTATGCCTTTACTGTTAGGTAGATAGAATCTGTATTAAAAACAAAAACAAAACCAAAAAACACCCGACTACCAACTTGTTATTATTAGACGTCATTTCAATCAACCTTTTGGTAATATTTAGAGAAGCAAATCCCTGAAATGCTTAATAAATTCATTTTTAACATAGTGTGATAAAATTGTAACTATCTTTTATCAACAAGAAAATTTCAAATTTCAAGTAACGTAAAAACATATAAAAGGTAAAATTGCCCCACCTTCCATAAACAATTATCTACAATTGACTCAATATCGTTCATTCTCTTTTTCCCATTTCCTTTACCATTGGAAAATGAAATAACTGAAAATTTACTCACTGGAAAAATAAACTTCCAGTACTAATTAATCATTTTCAATACTTCTGTCCTGACAAATTTGGAGATATTAGAAAGAATTGCATATTCGTGAATGGGGTAGCAAAGCAATTTTTAAAAGCAGAAGAATAGATTCCAGAATAGATGAGAACAGTTGTGTACTGAGAGAGACAAGCACAGGCGCAGATATGTCCAATTAAATGCACATATTCATGTGAAGGCATTGATTTTTTTTTTTGAAATGATGTCAAGCTGCTATTAAGGATATACAGAAGATTATATTATATTAATTGATCTAAATAAAAGCAAAACTGATACAATATACTTAATCCGATCAACAGAAATCTGGTGAGGTCACATTAGTAGAAAACGAGATGATGTGTCATTGGAAACAACCCTTGAGTGGTCTGTGAGGGTGGGTAGGAGGTATTGGGGGCATCAAAACAGTTTTGTTGAAGGAATTTTCTTTCCATCTCCAAATCTAGCCATTGCCTACTTTTCACCCCAAAAGAAAAAGAATCAGTATACACATTAGAACTGGCAGAATTATGCTATCTTTTCATATTATTAACACATATTCCTAATCACTCTCTGAAAAGATAGATGAGATGTAATAAAAATCAGTGTGTTTATATAACATAATTAGATGTTTGACAAGCTATGGGATATTAATGAACAAAATTTACTTTATCGCAGTATCGGATACATGCAGCAGAGTCAAGCAAGAAATGGAACGTATTATAAAATCTAATACAGATCCAGAGGTGGGAGTAAGTATGCTTCCTTTGGAAATGTTACAAGCAAATTTAAGCTTTTTTTAGGTCATGAAGATCATGTCTTCTGTTGTAGCTCCTATGACCCTAAATAAACCAAGGTGTATCTTAATTTTAACAAAGGAAATGTTATTCATTTTCCAAAACACCTTTGTATCAGTGTAAACATTGAATTCAAAGTAAACTTTGTGGTCTGTTACATTACTATGAACCATGATAACAGTGTGGCTGAATATAGTAACTGTCTTTTAAAACCGTTGAAAGATATGAATGATTGCCCTTTGGCTAGTTAATAACAAGTAGCCTTGTTTGAAAAATCTGACATTAACTCACATTATTATTTTTAAGGCCATGAACCAAGATTTGAAATATAATTTAGTGGGAGGAATGATGTAGCATTTTGTTATATACTACCCAAGTTCATAAGAATGCTGTGATTTTTTGGATTGCCTTTTCCCACCATAGGCAAAATTAATATGGCATTTCTCAAAACAATGAACAGGTACACATTTAAAACTGTATTCATATAGTTTTATTCAACTTCAATGGAAATGAAAACGAGCATGTGATTATCTGCAGGAATGGAGGAAATTATGGAGAAGAGAAAGTGGATGTGTTTAAAATAGTATCTGGCTAGCACTGATTTATTCTATCACAGGTGCCCCTAGAATGTTTATAATAAGTTAAAAGATGAATGATTATTTGAATCTATTATCAGAATCTGGGTTCATTATCACAAAGTACAATAACAACAGAATGGAAGACTGTGTCCTGAAGAATGGCACACTTAATTTTATCACAAATACAGTCTCCAAATATATTGAAAATGTGACAGTTAGATGATAAGATGGAGATAGAGACAGAGAGAAGAAACACGAACCCCCCAAAAGAGTAAAATTCTCAGAAGCCAAACACAAATAAGACTGTGAAAAAGAGACATATCTCTGATCTTGATCTTACATTTGAAACCTCTGGTGAACTCTAGTGAACTTAAGTTTCTATTTTGAATTTCACATGGATTGGGAAAAAAGAGGTAAAGTTTGGAACCTACCCAAAATTCAGAATCAAATAAAACTGTCCACATGAATATGAACCATGAAGATCTAAATTACAAATCAGGATAAATCAGATATAAATGCATCTTGCAGAATGATCATCAAAGATAATGTTCCTACTTGAAAGCTGGTGCTAGTCGAAGGGAACAATTCTTGACTATAAGTAAGTGCATTCATGTTTCAAATTCAGACTACTTGTGTCGTCCAAAAATGCTCAAACCCAAAATATGTCCATGAACCAAAAGTCAACAATTGTGTCTCTATTTTCAAAAAGGATTAAATGAAAAGATTAAAACTCTAGCCTCCAATATGATTTTTCTCCTTTCGTCCTAAACAACTTCTACCCAATCCTGGATGGTATTTAAGCCAAGGCTAGAGGAGTAAAGGGGTTTTATAGTTAGGGTAGAGAAAAGCACATGACCTACTTGATCCTTTTATTCTCACTATAGGGTCTCCAGGAGGAGCAACTTTGAAAGTTTGAAGAAGAAGACTTCTATTGAATGAGATATGATAATTTTGTTTTGATAATAGGTAATGTAATCTAATTTGAGAAGACTTCTGCTTTGAGTTTTCATAATTTTAATTTAATTATTGTAATACCACTGATAACTAAAATTTATGTGGAAAATCCCTAAGGCAATACACCAAAATTCTAATTATATATATAATTCTATTTCTGTAAATACTTTTGTGCCAATAACACATGGTTTTATATTATAATTTGAAAATAAATTCACATATATTAGGCGGAGAGTCAGTGTTTGTTTGTTTTTTTAACCCTTTATATACTTGGTTATATGAGGACATTTGTTTATTTATATGAATTTTGAGGACAGCTTGTTACAGAAATTATTGGCATTCTGGAGTCCCATTTATTTCATAGAACCATTTGGTGGGGGGAATGCCATAGTAATAACATTATTCTTTTCATCCATGAGCATAGTATATCTTACTCAATTTTTAGTTTTTCTTTTATTTAGTTTATCTAAGAACTTTTAGTGGATGATTTCCTAGCAACCATACAGACCAGAAGAAGTGATTCTCGGTTTTCTCCACTAATAGATTCTTTTTTTTTTTTTTTTGAGAGCCCACTGGCCCATGTGGGAATCAAACCGGCAGCCTTCGGAGTTAGGAGCATGGAGCTCTAACCGCCTGAGCCACCGGGCTGGCCCCCACCACTAATAGATTTTAAATCATTCAGATCTTCTGTTGACATGACACAGAGGCACTATTCAAGACTCTTTATATGTATATATCTATATATCTATATCATCTATATCTGTATCTATATCTATATCTATATATCTATATCGATATAAAGACACCAACTTTATAGGCTTCTGCTTCCTATGTAAGAGGACAAAACAAAAAAAGTAAATAAAATAAACATATAGAAATTATTATAGTATATATTTTCAAATGAACCTGTACAAAATTATATTACTATCATATTTCTAAGTAATTGAATGTAGCATGCAATTATATAGATGCTTTTATAAAATATTCATTAATTTTTGACACTATATTTCTGAATGCTTTAGATACTTAGGTATACATTTTTTCCAAAGTTAAGAATTTGAAGTTAGGCTTTACCTGCTAGGAATTTTTCTTATATTAATCCAGAGGATAAATTTATACTCATCCTCAAAGAATTCTAGATAATTCTACCAATTGACAAAAATGTGAAATCTCTGTGCTTAAAGAGAGATGGATGAAGTATAGTTTTAATTTTTTTCCTTTGGCAACAATTACCTAAGCAACATAGATCAAATATTTTTCTTTAAAAATACTCTTGGGGTAACTATCATTTTTTTTGGTAGTCAAAAAGTAAAGGTAAAACTTTTTTGAAAAGAAGAATCTCTACAGGGATTCTCTTTCTGCACACAGCAGGGTTTGACCCCATGTAGACTTAATCCCTGGAGTGAGTAATTGCCCAGCTGAAGGAAGGAATAGAGAATGACCTTACAGCCTGAAATTCAGAGAGAAACCTCAGAGACTTGAAAGACAAAAGGAGATTGGGTTGTAACTTTTCCTTGATTCTTTTTTTTTTTTTCTGCATGACTGTGATTTAAATTTTGTGGCCTTATATATTTGATGTACTGTTTCCTAGCCCTTCCTTTACTGTGTGTCAAACTCACTTTCTTCGAACTAGGAAGGAAGAATTTTTCTTTCCATGAAAATTGATAGCATTTAGCTCAGGATATATAAAATCATTATTGTGTTAAACAGACATTGTAGAGGGGGAGAAGATAAAAATTTTGTTCCTTTTTACAAAAGGTTTTGACATTTCACTCTCTTGTAATTCCACCTCAGCACAAATGCATCACAACTGTAATGAAAGAAACTGAAGGGAACTAAAAATTTTCCAACCTGAAACTGCTTTTTGGGATATTGATTTTAAGCTGTCTATTAAGAAACAAAACTCATAAAGAACTTTTGGCCCTCCCCACTTTTCTGCCCAAGAGATTTATACAGGAAAAACCTGCTTTAGGAAAAGAACCTTGGCTTAATAACTTTAAGAATCTTTACCCTTGCATTATTTAAGGAAGACTCCAACCCTATTAGCTAGATACCCTACCTTTGTGTCCCAATGTTTCTGAGTTGTCTAGCAAGAATTTGCCTGCCTTGTATGTTTGTAGTCTTCCTCAACTACCTGTAAATTGGCCCATTCTCACTTTTGAAATCTAATACCGCATCTTCACTCTTTCTGCTTTGTTCCCAAATGTCTTATACAAGGTGGGGTGCAAAAAAAATGTACCCAAGTGGACACTTTGGTCAATTTTCCTCAAGCAATATTCACCATAATCAGAAGTGTCCGGATGCTGATGGTAATCACTTTGAGCACCTCTTGTAATTGCAGAAGTCAAATGTGACTTGTATTCATTTTTTGTTATTGGTATATATGCAGTACTACAATTTTAATATTTTTTTCCTTTCTTAAAATGTGTATACATTTTTTTGGCATCCTCACTGCCTTTGGAATATTTATGCTTATATGAATTCCCCATTTTCATGTATTGAAATTTTGGTTTTCTCCTATTAATCTTTGTTAATTAATTATTAGCCCACCTTGAAGAATTTAGAAGGTGGAAGAAAAAGTATTAATATGTTTTATCCCCTACAAGACCTTATAAGATATTGTTTATGAAAGTCCTTTTTCATATACATCATCATTTGGCAAATTTCACAAGCAAGTCAAATAAGTCATATGTATTTTGTTGAGTAGAATGACATTTTTAAATGTTAGTCAATATTCTGTTTAAATTCTTTTCTGTGGTGTTTCTGAGTATGTGACTATTATATCTATTCTTGTATAATTTCAATTTGTTTTCCACTCTCAAATAGTTTTCTTAGGCTTTTAACATCAAAAAAAAAAACATGACAGAGAAATAAGATTCATAATAATTTTTGAAAAAATATTATGAACAGTGATAATTGTAATACTTTAACCATTATAATTGCGAATAAGTCAAATATCATTACCATCCTTTTCAACGTTTCAAGGTGTCAAGGTAGCATTGGATTTGCCTCAATTTTTAAAACATACCACAGATTTAAAAAAAAAAATCAAAAAACTTTAAAATCTCTCTCTCTCTCTCTCTCTCTCTCTCTCCCTCTTTCTGTAAATAAGACAGAGATATGATTGAGGTGATTGTATGTCTAATTTCAAAACCAATAATTGCTTTAGAGTGAATAGGTGCAATAAAATGAATACAATTTGGTAATTTTTATAATTGACTGATAAATTCATGTTGGTAGACCTATGGAATAATTCTAGTGAAGATCCATTCTCAAAAGTAAGTTTATTTATATAAAATGGATATAATATATACAAATCCAAATAAAAAGCAAAATAAATAAGCCTGCTGTTTAGCTACATATTAAAGGTATCATAAAGGATAATTTGTAGCTACATATTCAAGTACTAATAAATTTCTGAGTCTGTTTATAGCATCTGAGTATTTTTCTTAAAAGCAAACTGATTTCCAATGCACTCTATTTTTAATTTCAATAATTGCTCAGAGCTCTCTGTATTATCATATTTTTATGGTTAAAATATTTGGAATGTTTGACAACAACAATTAACTCTTCTCTTTAGAATACTGTATTTTTATTTATTTATTTTTTTGACAGAATATGTTACCTAAAATACTGAGGTTCCTGGAATGGTGAGAATAAATTTAGTGAAATGCCGTAATGTTTTATTCCAGTTTTGATTGAAATTTGTAAATATTGCAGGTCAAATATTTTTACTAATGTTGATTCTTGTTTTTGTTTTCCATCCATTCATTCTATGTTTGGCAAATATTTTCTAAAAACACTCCTCAATTAAGTCGTCAGTATTTATAAATATTTAAATATACTATAAAGTGCACATGCTACAAAATTGTTGACTTTATCATTTTCATTTAATTCAGGTAAAAGTTATGAATTTATCCAATTGAAAATATAAAACCATCTAAGGATTCTTTCTGCATGTCCAAATATCCCACATGTCCAAATTTCAATCACATAATTTTAAAATCAAATATCTCATCAAACAATTTATTTATATTCATTTTGCTTTTGTTGGATGAATTTTAAGAGCTTCTTGTTTGCATGTTTGGTTTCATTAATTGCAATTCCCTACAAAATTTAAAGAGTCTAATATGTTGAAGCTCCATTTGGCAATTTTTAACACAATAATAATGACTAGTTAATGAAAGCATCTGATATCATTATGTGTCACTAATTCTTTAAAGTTTTATAGTATCTTAAATTATAATTAAAAGTAAACAGCAAAAAAAGAGAAAATGAACATTGTCATGCTGGTGTATTTTTGTATATTCAACATCACTGTCAGCCTCCTTATATTAAAATGAAAAAGAGTTGTGTGTGCCTATGTGTGCGCATGTGCGTGTGTATGTGTATGTGTGTGCATGCATGTGTGTGTAAATTTTACTAACTTAAGTTTCTTATTAATTGGTGCAATGTATTTGGATAGAATCATGAGTGAAATATTCACCATAAACTATGGAAAGGTCATTTTGGTTCCATAGTTTTCTAATTTTAATATAAAATATTGTTTACACAATGACATTTGCCTTAGAAAATTTCAAATGCATTTCATGATTGCAAAAATAATTTTATTATCGATGCAACTTTTAACTGAATTGATGACATATTTTTAAATGTCTTAGACTCCACCATTAATTAAATGCACTCTTAAAAGTTTTACTTTGATTTTATAAATTGGACTAATATATTTCAACCATTTTTGCAGTTATCTAATTTTCTATTTAATGCATTAAATGATAGTGTTATAAAATTGTCTGTCTTAAAGTGTTTCCAAATATTGTCATGTGCTAGTTGAACTTCTATGTTCACAAAGGACCATTCACTTTTTTATATGCATGTGAAGCTTTGATTAAATTATCAAAATGAATTTAGAAAAATAATCATTTGACCTAAATAAAAAGTAAATCTTCAGAATGATATGGAAATATTATTTTTGCATCTGCACATGCGATTTTTCACCATATTCTTATATTAAGCACTCACTGTTGAAGTGGCTGGTACTGCTTATGCCACAGATTTCATTGTTCTGTTTGCATGGGTTCAGTGATATCCCTACTACCTTTCTCTGTCAACAAAGATTGTGTTTATCATGAATTTCTTAAAAGGAAAGGCAGTACATATATTTCAGTTAAAATGCACTTTTGTCAGCTCATTGTCACCAAAGAAGAATTTTTAAAAAAATGCATTATTAACCAATAAAAGACAAACAACTTTAGACTAGCACTATAGAAGAAATGATGAAACACTGTAGCCTTAGTCAGTTTTAGCTGCTATAACATCATCATAAACTGGGTGGCTGAAACAAAACATTTATTTCTCACAGCCCTGTAGATTGGGGAGAAAAGATTAAGTTTGAGCTGTAGATTCAGTTTTTGGGGAGGGCTCACTTCCTGATTCATAAAGTCTTCTCACTGTGTCCTCACATTGTAAAAAAAAGTGTGAGAGAGATCTGTGGGATCTCTTTTTTCGTTTGTTTGTTTCTGTTTTTTTTTGTTGTTTGTTTGTTTTTAATTAAAGTTTATTGGGGTGACAATTGTTAATAAAGTTACATAGATTTCAGGTGAACAATTCTATATTACATCATCTGTAAATTCCATTGTGTGTTCACCACCCAGAGTCAATTTTCCTTCAATCACCATAGGGATGACTTTCATGAGGGCATTAATCCTATTCATGAGGGCTCAATCACCATGACCTAATCATCTCTCTTAGGCCTGCCCTCCAATACCATTCATTACCTTGGGGGTTAGAATTTCAACAAATTAATTTTGGGGAAACGCAAACATTCATTACAATCATCACAGGAGCTTTCAGACTATTCTGTACATTCATAATATGATTATACAACCTTTATTTCTATGCTGTTTGGGAAATAAAACAATCCTTTCAACCAAAAGTCTGCTCTGTACCAATGTAAAAGAGAAAAATAACACAATTTATTATTGGGTACATATATTATTATTATTTTTTTTTCTGTGATAAAATAGTATAAAGCCTAATGGCTTAAATCACATAAATTTATTATCTTGATAGTGCAACCGAAGTCCTGAAATCAGTATGTCAGCAGGGTTGCATACTTTCTGTAGACCAAAAGAAGAATCTGTTTCCTTGCTTTTTCTAACATCTAGAGACCGCCCTCATTCCTTGTTTCATAGCCCTATATCACTCCAAGCGCCTGCATCCGTCATTCTATCTCCTTCCTCATTCCTTGTTTCATAGCCCTATATCACTCCAAGCGCCTGCATCCGTCATTCTATCTCCTTCTCTGCTTCTGCCTCCCCTGCTTCCCTTTCCCTTAGGAGGACCTTGTGATTACATCTGCACAACTGGGTAATTGGGATCATCATTTCTATCTCAGAATCCTTCATTTAATCACATCTGCAAAATCCCTTTTTACCATGTAACATTCACAGATTGAGGATTCGGGCGTTTTTTGGAATTTTTATTCTTTCTACCAAAGTAAACACTAATGATATGCACATAAAGTAACACAAAAGGGAATAAAAAGGATAAAGTTTCACATATTTTATATAGTGAAACAGAAAAAGGAAAAACGAAACAAAACACACTTTTCTTATCTATTTGAGAGACCAGGAACTATACCTTCCAGCGACTTCATTTATGTCTTGTGAGACACCATTGAGCTGATTTCAGTGGTATATTTTTACATATCTTGAGATTATTTAATGTGTGTTTATGGAGATGCCATGGCATTGTAAAACCTGAGAAACAAGCTTAATTCCTAGAAGGATTGTTATTCCACAGGTTAGAGAAGGACTCCAAGAAAGGATAATTTTTTTAAGGAATTGCAACTAGAGATATGATCTGGCTAAAACTAAATTTCAGCTGGAAAATTAAGAGGCTCATCCAGAAGCAATCCTAGAATTGATCAGGCTTTGCTTACAGAAATAGATAATAAAAACATGCAGAGATTACACAGGAAAAAAAATGTATTAATTTAGAGAATAAAACCAAGCTTGATGACTCAGAATAAAATATTCAGAATTTTGAAATATGTCAGGCAATGGCTCACTAATTTTTGTTTTCTCCTTATGTAGTAACACAGTTAAGAGATGCTGAGTAATGGCATTTCAATATAAGCAGATAAATTAGTAATGTACATACAAATCATTCCTTATGATATGTTTAAATTTTTTAAATGACACTATAAATGATGTGTTTAAAGTAATCTGGTTATACAGGTATGTTTGGGTGTCTATATGCATGGTGATATGAACAGAAATATTGAATATCTGTAAGTATTTTAAACTGATAATATATAATCAGTGTTACCTAATAATTTTCTGTCATTCAAAAATCTTAATTTGTAATATATATGTATATAATACATAGAAAAAGTACAGTTAATTATATTATCATTTAGATAGGATCTAAGAAGATAATTTAAAAAAATTGTTTTAGCATTTATGTCTATTTCTTAGAAAATAATTTGAAGGAAAATGAACTTTTCAAATATGCAAGATGATTTTAAACAGGAAAAGAACAGATATGAACTATACTGACTGATTTTTTTCAGGCTATCAAACTTGACCAGTATGACAGGGTTTTCTTTGTCCTTTATAGCCACAGACAGAAAGATATCTTGAACATCACATCTTTGTTGTGCTAAGAAGACTTGATTTCTCTTTTATTCATGAAAATATTATGCTAGAAGGCATATTTACACAAAGTTAGGGTATAAAGGGGTCTATTATGTCCTAACAAAGAGTGCTCAGCTCCTTACTGAGTAGCCTTTTGGGAGTATAGAGCTTGACACTCTCAGTCCTTTCACTTGGTAGTTCAACTCTTTAGGACCTCTCTGACAGGCTGATGTGTTTGGAAGGGCACAAATAGGAAGAAAACATCTTGAGGGATGGGAGCCTCTTCATGATTCATTCATGATCAACACAATGGTCTGAAATTCATGGAGGGGAGTTGATTTCAGCCGAGCCTATGGCTATGGATGACAATAATATTGGGGGGAAATGTAAAGGGTGAGTATTTGAATAGATATGGGCTGCTGTGTGCTCATGTACCCACCCTGTGCTTGGGAAGTGGTTTGAAACAATCAGAAGATCACGTTTGTAGGGGAGGAAATGAGTGGCCATCACAAGGGACAGGACCAGTCCAACAGCCAGCTAACTCAAGTCACTGAGAAGTAGCAGTGTATCAGATTGATTAGACTCCATATGTTTTATCTATTTGGAAAAAGGATCAATGTTAGTTGGATTAAAAAAAGAAAGCCCTATAATTTTGGTCAATTAAGAGTGGTCTTCAAAAATAAAGAACTTCTGATTAGTAAGGACAAATTGGGGCAAGGGAAGACAGGAAGGATACAAATATGCAATATGTATTATAAAACATAGATTGGTTTGGTATGCATCTGCAAACTGACCTAAGACAATTGGATTGTTCGCAGTTAATGGATATTCTAAACTCATTTTTATAAGCCTCCTTCCCACAAGCATGCTGTCAGACAGTATGATATAAGAAAAGCGAATTTCAAACTAAATTCTGCCACACCTGTTAAGGCAAAAGGTTAGAGGCAGCAAATTTTTAAGGGTAAATCTAAAAAAGTTTATAAAATTGAGGTTTGTATGTTAAATGTATCTTTATCTCATAAATACCTTGTGTTTATTCATGATTTAAGTAGAATCTGCCAAAACATAATTCAATTCATTTTCTCTAGTTCTAAAAGTACTGTAATTATAAGGAAAACAGAGTATGCATTTAGCAACTGATATTTTGCACAATAAAATAAAATAAAATAAATGTAAGTTATAAAATATTGTTCAATTGCTTATTTTGAATTTGATGCAATGAAGAAGGTAAGATGTAAGTATCTAATTGGGTCAGGATTCCAGATCATTATTCAGTGCCTGACAGGAGCTATGTATTGTGGCAATTTACTTATAAAAGGTATGTCAGGGATCAGGATTTGACCATATGAATGATAAGTTATCATACTGAGGAGATAAACATGCATTATATTATGTCTGTTTCTGATAGGATGAGAGACAGTGTGCCAAAAATCTAAAGTGGAATTTTAGATAATGATTACACATGTAGCAGCAAAACCACATCAAAAACTCACTGTTACCATGTGGGTCAGCCTTCTAAAGGGCTACAGGAGACAAGTAATCAGTTATTTGAATACATTTATTTATATCTATTATTATATCTTACATGAATTATTGCAAACTGGATTCATCAAAGCTTACGATATTTTGAGTCAGTTCTCTGGTTACAGGTTTATAAAGAGATTTCAGAATATTGAATTTATAGTTTTGATAATACATGCAATGGTGATTCTTAATATTATATAATAGAAGCTCTGCCCTGGAAATAAATCAATTGATGGTCTAATCACATTCTAATTTGTAGTATATAACTCATAATCGTTTAGCAAATATCAATTTCAAAGTCAGTGGAGTGCTGTAGGTTCTGATATGACAGTATCTTCAAGACAGATTTTTAATTTAAGAATGTGCAGAACAGTATGCCTATAGAGTGTTTTATCATTTATGTAAAATCTGTGCACATCTATGTTTTAAATATATACCTGCATATATGCTAATATATATATGGAGAAAAAGAGAACCTTTATTAACTATATATCTAGAATATCTGTGGAAAGAGGCACAAAAAACTTGTAACTGGGTGTTTCCATATCAGGGAACTAGATCACAAGGCAATGGATATAAAGAAAACTAATTTTTGCATTACATCTTTCTGTTTATTGGCATTTTGTGTCATACATATGTATTCTCTATTAATAGTATTTAATTATTTAATCAAAATCAAGAGAGGGAGATGCTTGAATGAAGCCTTCTGGAAATAGACTTCAGAGAGGTCAGGAACATGCATCTAACTCTGTGATTTTAGTGTAATTAATAAACATCAGGCAGTGAATACCATAGCAAAAATAATAAAGTTATAAGGTTGAGAAGACAGAAATACCAGCTATTGGGTTATTGTTAGTTTGGACATACTAATGCTTTCTACCGGGTTGATTAACTTAGAAAGTGATCCATCTGAGAATCATTTCTTCTAACCAATATACGGGGGGAAACATGAACTCCTTTAATTATGTCTTAGTTTAAGGAATAGTATCCTATCACACAGTAATTCAGAACGTTTTTCCCCTTTAAATTACATAAGAGCTACTAATTCTACCATTAAACATTTATCCATTCTCTAACTTTCAGTATATTTAATCCACGTGACACCAACCTTATCAAGGTATGTAATTACTTTGAACCTACTTTAATGAAGAGTCCGATATGCTTAGAAATATGACCAAATGCTCTTGGATAATTAAACATTCTACATTTTAAGTTATTTTCCAAATGTTAAATTATTTATAGCTATATAAATCAACAGGTAGATTGATAAATTGGATTATAAGTGAAAACATTTAGAAAATGTTTTACTTTTAGTTTTAATTTAGATATTCTGTTCTGATAAAAAAGATACTTTCTTATATTAAGAAACATAATCACAGTATTTAGCAGGAATAATTATCAAGGCGGTTGGATAGTACCAGCACTCAGAGAATAATAGAAACCCCACAGGAGAAAGATGATAATTATTGGTAATGCCAAATAGATCTCTTTTAAAGAAAAAGACAGAGCAATTAAAGAAATGGACTTAACCATATGTATATTCTTTATTTTGATGGAGCATGCTTTAAAGACTCCTATAAACAAAGAATGTGTATTTATGGAAATATTTGATTGGCATTAAGTAGTCTTTTAATTGTGGAAAATTAAGGTGAAATGATATACCAGTAGATATTCTTGAGAAAAGATCAGAGTTAAATTTAAAAAAATGAACCTCCAAATTGTTTACAATGGATATTTTCCATCATGAAATAATGCTAAGAGAACATATGTAAAGATCATAGCTAACAGCAATTATAAACATTATAAAGGAAATGATCTCTTGTTAAAATCTTGGATTCATTCAAAATACATAAGCTCATATTGTACTTTTTTTCTGCAATTAAAACTTCTTTTAAGTTTAATACTCTATTGATACACATTTCAGTAAAAATGGCTCAGCTCACATGCTCTGAAGCCATATTAACAAGTCGTATGGTTTATAATTTGTAGCTTTCACAAGAATAAACAATGCAGTGTGTTTGCCAAGTAAGTCATCTGAATAGAGTTATCTAGATACATTAAATTAAATGGTGTTCATTTTCAGTGCTTCCAGTTGACAGAACTTAGGCAGTTGATTCTGTATTTTTGGATCAGTGACATAAGAAATAAACATATAATCATGGCTAATGTGAGGAAACAATTTACAAAGATATATTGAATATAACCGAGGGTTTTAAGACCTATGGCCATTTTCAGCTCGTCTTTTTCCCTACACAGGGATGGTGATTAGGTTATTTTCTCTCGAACAATGCATGGTCAGTTATTAACCTATAATGATCAACTACTAGAAGAACACAGGTGAACTAGCAGGTTGGCAGAGGGGAGAATTCAGTATTGGTAGGATCATTCAAAATTGCTAAAAATAAGTGAATTACGTATGATTATTTTATTTTTCTCACTGGTTTTACTGTGTTTACAATGAGTTATGATATCCAGTATTTTTAATATGAATACATTATTATTTGCAGTCATTTGATAGCATAAATATATTTGCAATAATAGACATCGCTACAAATATCATACTACCACTCATTATTTGTTAATATACATAGGAGATAAATTCCGGGTGATGTAATTGGTGAATCACAGTATATGTGTAAAATACACAGTATGTGTATTTTAAAAATTGCCAAATATTGGCCACTTCCCCACCACTTCTCCAAAAAAACTGTAGAAGGAATACAGAGTATAAAGAAGAACATATGAGAGTTCAGGCTTTTTTATACCCTCTCAGGCAATGTGTATTATGCATTATTTGGCTTTGCTATCTGAAATTTCAAAAAGGCCATCCCGTTATTTTAATTTACATTTACTTGATTATGACCAAATTCAGTATCATGACATACGTGTATTAGTAATTTAAAATTATTTTTATGTAAAATGATTGATGTATAATTTTAAAACAATACTATTGATCAAATGCTTAAGATCCTTGGAATATCAAGGGGTTTGTACCAATGTTATGCACGGAAATTACTAAATTTTTCCTTATGTCATATTTATTTCTTTAGCTAGTTATTTAGTTAAAGGTATTTTTCTGCAATTTTTAATGAGGTAATAGCAAGCAATATTTTCATGTAAGAATTCTGGCTTTCCTGACTTTCATGTCTTATTTAGAAAAGGAAGTTCCTTTCTATTCCTATTTTATAAAGTGCTGGACAACAAATCGGTAACATATTTTTAGCAATATTCCCATACTTATTGAGATCACTGAAACTCCAGTACAAGAGCAAATAGCAACAGTGACAGTGAAAATCCATCCCTTTCATGGTAACTCCAGTAATTTTTGCACTAGTGTGACCTTTGCTAAAAATGGCAGCCATAAACTGCATTTGAAATTTAAGTTCTCTTTTAACGTTAACTTTATGTAAAAACTTCATATAACTACTACAATATTATATTTTTTTTCCTGAATTAGATTCACTGAATTAGTATTGTTTCCTGAATTAGTGTTAAATCTACTTAGTCATAATTTTATTTTTAAAACTTGTTTCTGGATTTGATTTACATATATATGTATATGTATATATACATATACATATATGTATATGTATATATACCAAATCTCTCTCTCTCTCTCTCTCTCTCTCTCTCTCTCTCTATATATATATATATATATATATATATATATATATATATATGTCAACATATCAGATATATATATATATATATACATATATATTTATTTATTTATTTACCAAATATATAAAATATATCTCTCTATATATTTTGTTTACATGTAAGACCATAAATAAAACTGATATAATGACTTTGGATTGAGCATTAATATTATATCAGCCTTTAATAATTAGATGAGGTACAGGAGACTTTTCTGTACTCTTTAAACTTCTTATAAATCTAACATTATTTCAGAATGTAAAGTTAAAAAAGATAAAATCAGAAAAAGAATATAGTAACTTTGACCACATGAACAACATGGATGAACTTCTAAATATAACGTTGAGCAAGGGAAGCTAGATACTGAAAGTAAATGCATCATAATGCTCTTACGGTTGGTTTTAGTTTGGGTAATGGCCACAAACTCTAGTCTTTAAGTGTTGAAAGATATATAAATTCACAGTAAAATTATCTAGCTTTCCATTTTATCTGTTGTCAAATTGTTCCCATTTTTCTTTGCTACATTTAATTTTTTTTCTCTATTTTTTAAATAGACAGTGTAAAGGGACCATCAAAAATTATAGAAAGCAGTGTATTTTGCTTTACATTATGCACAGATGGGAAAAAAACAAAACAAAACAAAAACAAAATCTAAATAGAAAGGAAAACTTACAGGAGAGTAAAACCTAAGAGGACAAATTGAAAAAAAAAAAAAGTAAAACCCTTCTTTTTAGCAAATAGAGAATTTTTTAAATAAATAAATTGAGTTAACATAATTTTCTTTAGAAAATTTAGAGATAGCAAAGTGTTGTGATTTCTTAGGTTGTGGAAACTTGCAATTTTAACAATATAAAACAACTTTTCCAATGATTTTGATATAAGTCTATAGAAGACTAACATGCAATGAAACTTTTCAAAAATTCTCCCATTCATTTCACATATTAATTGTATTTTTATCATGTGTCAGTGAGGTTAGAGTTTCTGATTTAAAAAAAAAAATACAGAGACGATAACAAAGCAAAATAAGTAGATCTGTCTTCCAAAGGTCTATAGCTTAGGGGACAAAACAGCCCCAAACACACGAAGTTTGTAAAATAGTTGATTTATTCTTATTTTTATTATTGGGATTGTTGTCCCCAAATAATTTGCTTGAAATGGCAATACATGCAAGTTTATAGTAGCCATAGGTAAGAAAAGCAAAATAAATCTCATTTGCTTTTCATAGTATGTAAAAGAGAAGGCATTCCAATTAACTGAACACAAGTCCTCTGAGTTTGGAGTCTATTTAGATAAAAATCAGTTTTCTGTTTCATCATTTTGGAGGAAATTTCTCATTTTTTAATTGCTATGATACTGGAAACCCAAGATAAATAGCATTTAAGGTAGACGGTGTGGAGAGTAATGATACAAAACTACAACAGAAAAATAAATGTATCAAATAATAAAGTAATACAAAATAAAACTTATATAAGAAAGATTAAACCTTGACCTTCCATAGCTACCATCTGCTGGAATAGCCATTCAGTAAGTTGTGACAGTTCCTATCATCATCACATAATGCAGTAGTGTCTACATGGCACTTTCTTATACCCAAATATTGTCCCAGATTATATTCTTCAGGACACTGGATTCTGAGTACTAGGTGATTATTAATCTATCTGATAATAAATCTGTCTCGAGGATGAAAATGGATGCAAATAAATAAGAATACTACCTAGAGTTATTTGGATTTTAAGAAGTTCTTAGAAGGAGAATACCATAGTCCAAATAATAACTGAATGGTTTCAACATAAAATGGAAAATATTTGAAGAAAGAAGGGTCTTTTTACAACAGCCCTTAAACCTCAAAATTATAGGTCCGCTCTACTGTCTTTCCAATGAAGTGGGGAATTCTAGCATTACAAATGCATCAATTTCTGTAGTGATTCATGAGTATAAACTGTTCACTAAAATGAATATAACACTCATTCAAAATTTTGTTTCTTTGTGGGAGGGGGAGAGAGACAGAGACAGAGACAGAGAAACAGAGAATGTGTGCATGTAGATGGATGTGCATGCATTTGTTGTGTACAGGGGCAGACGGAATGTTAATATGTGCTTCTCTTAAAACAAAAATCTTAAGTCCACATGTAATAAATCTTTAAATGAGTAGTGGATTATTCATTTATTTTTCCATCCTATAAATGATGGCATGATGCCAACGCATACATTTTGATCTTATTTCAACAACAGAGTTCAACACAATACAAATGTTATATTTCACAGTTGTACTTTTACTGAAAATCAAGTGTGTTTATGGCATAGTTTAGAATTGTTTCTGGGTCACCATTTGCACATTTTTACATTAATTTCTGATTTTTGACTAACTCTGCATAAGAGACAATGAATGATTTTGGGATCTGAGTCATATGGTAGCACTGTTTCCTGCTAAAATTCAAACTTGAAACACATTCAAGAAAAGGAGGGCTCATCTAAATATTGCATATGAAAAAATCCTATTTATAATAAAGTAATTTAATAAGTATGATAAGTGAAAAGACCAGGTGCAGATATACCCAAAACATCTGACTATATAGTTGTATAATTAAAACAAATTGAGCTATAAGTAGGTTCAGTAAGATAAACAGATTTGCAAAAATGTGGAAGTTATATATATCTCAAATGCAAGAGTGGAAGTTCCATAAGCCTTTCCAGAAAGCTATCTCATTGTGTGCTTTGAGAAATAACCCTGAGATCCTATAAATTGAAATAAAGCAAGAAAACTTTTCAGCAGCAACCTGCTCCTCCTCCACACCGTGGCCTTGGAGTAATGGAAGGTCAAGATCAGCAATCATTTATCTCCATAATTTCATTAACAATTGACAAACACAATTTAGAAACTGCCAAAAAGTAAAATCGATCTTGTTGTTAGCGAAAATTGTATCTATCTTTTTAGATTTCTCTACTATGGTATGATAAAAACAACAATAAAGAATTCATTCACATTTATCAATGAGTATGAAAGTACTACTTTGTAAATGGTTTGATTCAATTTAACAGAACAGAAATCCCATTTAAATGATATATCTTAGAGAGACCTGGGAAATGCTCTAATATTGTATTTTTTTTCTTTACATTTACTAGACGCAGCTATAGTTTTGAAACATAATTAAGGAACAAACAATGGTTTGAAAAAATTTGAAGATGCTAATTTATCAGTATATATTTAGTTCACCTCTGAGCTCATACTATATCTTCTGGAATTTTCTAGACATTAAAGATGTATTATAACTGAAGGAAGATGGTTGAAAATTTTATAGTATAAGAAAATTTTTGAAGATGCGAATAATAATGGTTAGTTTGAATATTGGGCAACCATTATATATATATATATTCATAAAAATAAATTTTAACAATTTACACATAAAACTATACAAATTATAGTGTATAATTAGAAGTGATAGTGTTAGAAGGTGATAGCAAGTTGGAGATTGGTGCAACTGAATTTTTAGTTACTATTATTATTTATTGAGTAAATACAGTTTGCTAAATAACTGTAACTACATACACATAGATACACAAAAACTCATGATAGATATTTAAGTAAATGCAATGGATCGGTACACACAGTATTTTATGATTTCCTGCTCTAATCTCAGAGTATTTGTTTTCAGTTTCTGTTCTTTCTTTTCCCCCATCAGTGGTTTGCACCACTGAGTTGTTATGAAAAAATGAGATTAAATATGAAAATGGATTGATGAAGTACCTATAACATGAGCTTTATTAAAGTTGATGTCATCGTCATCTTTATCATCATCATCAGTAGAGCTGGTAGAACTGTTAGCAATTTTATGTTAATAGTGGTTTTGATCACACACTGACTTCACCTCTGTGATGTAATATTTTGTGCACTGAGGTGAAGGAAGTATTATGTTGTAATCCTTTTAGCAGGATTGATAATTTTCTAACTGTGATCTAAAATAAATATAATTCTCAACACTCTGAAGACAAATAGGAGCCATGATATTCCCCACATAACACATGAAGTTATACCTCTTTGTTACAATTATCTTTTGTGTTAGTTTCTTTGTGTGTTAGTTGACTCAGCCAGTGGCTTAAATTATATATATATATATATTGAAAATATATATACACACACATATATATATATATATATATATATATATATATATAAAATTATTGACAAAAATGTTTAATAATTTATTTAAGTCATATATAGTTAGTATATAGTTAGTATAGTTCAATAGTTATGAGTTTTTAAAAATGAGCAATGAGTATAGAGCGTTTTCATATAACCCTTTCTCCCAATACACACACACACACATTTTCCCTATTAACATCTTCCATTAGTGTGGTATATTTATCCCACTTTGTGAGCCAGTATTGATACAATATCACTAACTAAAGTCTATAATTATATTAAGGTCACTCTTTGTATTGTACATTT
Organism: Rhinolophus hipposideros; assembly: GCF_964194185.1. NCBI lineage: Eukaryota > Metazoa > Chordata > Mammalia > Chiroptera > Rhinolophidae > Rhinolophus > Rhinolophus hipposideros. Next base: position 72,493,590 of record NC_138050.1, read on the forward strand.
TGTGGGTTTTGACAAATGCATAATTACATATATCCATTACTACAATATCATACAAAATCGTATCACTCCTCTAAGTATGCCCTGTGCTCCACCTATCATCACTCCTTCCCTTGTCTCCAATCCCCTGAAAACCATTGATCTTTTTATTGTCTTTTAAATAAAGACAAGGATCTTTGTTATTAGCTACTTTCACTTAGTAACATGTTTCACTTAGTTTAGATCTTTGTTATTAGCTACTTTCACTTAGTAACGTTTCCTCTATATCTTTTCATTGCTGATAGCTAATTTCTTTTCATCACAGAATAATAATCCATTCAAGTCTGGATGCACCAGTTTGTTTATCCGTTCATCTATTGAAGTACATCTTGGTATGTTTCAGAAATTTTGAATAAAGTTGTTATGTTTTATATTTACCAAAAAAAACCCTGAGATATATTTATTTTAATTATTAATTTTTGACTTTCACATATATTATAAGCCAAGTATCCCTTTTATTAAAGTCAAATAAATTAATTTCTGCAGAACTGTGCCAGTAAAAGTGTTACAATTATGTAAATTAATATCTGGTGTAGTCTCTTTTCTGATGTTCTTTACCTTGCAGATCATCCTTAAGAGTAGCTGTACATTTGAACAGTCCGACCTACACAGAAAGCCTTGGCCAATTAAAGACAATTATGTTAAGACGCTTAGAAGGATGAGAATATTTTTTACCACGTATGGGCATATCACTATTATAAAACATGAGTGTCGTAGTATTATAATAGGAAGAAGGCCTCTTATGGGTTACTGCAGAATTCTAAGGTACTTAATATATTTCACTTTAATAACTTCTCAGCAGCACAATAATACTGGATACTTGGAGTACAAAAAATTTAATGCATTTCTTTATGAAAAGAGTAGTGGTAAAAAAGAAAATATGGTGCCACAGGAAAGTACCTGCAATCAAATATCAGGAAAGGAGTGGCTATATGTTTTCTAACCTAGAATAAGCTGACATTCTAGATCTTTTGTGTATCTAGTAAGGCAGAACCTGCCCAGAAAAATCAGAAAAATACCTTTGCGATTTATTTGTTTTTAACTTTTATTTGTTTTTCTCATGATAAAAAATTAGCTCCACAAGCTTACCTGTTTTTTATTACTGGTAAATATCTACTGTATAAAATATTGCTTAAACATTATAAGCTTTCAATAGATATTTATGAAATAAACAATTATTCCTGGAATACAAAATACAATGCGATTTCTCCAAGCCATGACAAAGTGAATCTCAGTATGGTATGATTTCTGGGCACTGATTAAAACTCCATGAAAAGAGAAGATCCTATATTGTTATCAATTTATGCTAAAAAAGGAAAGGTCTATATTATGTGTATATGCATAAGTGTTTTGTGTATAGATAATAGTGCATGAATCTACATCTATCTATCTATCATCTATCTACACAAGTTATGGTTAAACTTTGGCATGTAGTTTTTTAAAAGTTGGACATTTTTGTTAGATTGTAAAATGGATACAAGTTTTTCTCCTTGTTGCAGCTATGCTATTGCACTGTGATATTGCAGATACTCCCAATAAGAGGTAAAGTGTATCCCTCTGCTCTTTGATTCTGGCTTGATGAAGAGGCTTGTATTGGCCATAGCACATTATAAATGAAATGCAAACAAAGACTTAAACGTGTTTGCACATCATCAGGGTGTTTTTTTTTTTTTTTTTTTTTTTCTTGCTGCCTTTGGGAATCCTGAGTCTACCACGTGATATCACAGGAAAAAGCCGAGACTAGCCTACTGGGTTACATGGGACCATGAAGAGCAGAAATGAGTTGTCCCAGCAGCCGTCCTAGTCCATCAAGCTTCCAACTACTGAGTATTTGAGTGCGGCCATCCTAGAACATTCAACAGCCAGGTAAAACATCAGCTGGTAATACATACATAAAAGAACTGAGCAGAGATCAACTAAGCTGGCTCAAAAGGATCACAAAGCTGAGTCACAAAATTATGGACTGAATAAAATGATTTTCTTTAAGATACTAAGTTTGTTTTAGTGTTATTATTTAGGAAAATCTGACTTATTGGTGTTTTTACACTTTGTAAACAAAATAGTCCCAGGTACCACTTCTTTTTGGAAAGACTGAATTAGGATGGGGTAGTGTGAAGCAAATAAACTGCATGGATATAGAAGTGGTCTAAATAATATGCAGAGCACAGTGGAGAATACTAGTAATCATCTAATAGTTTTATAAATATGTACTTAAAATATTTATTTCATACTCTCCTCAATTAATAAAAGTTGCATTTCATTATTATAGTCCATGAGGTTTAAATTATTTTTTATGTGAGTTCTTGAATGAATACCTATACAGTGTTTTTCATTTTTGCAGTCTGATCGTTTGAGATTTATTCTTATATTTCTGGCTTCTTTTATTTAATGCATTTTTTTGTCAAATACATGGATTCATCTTATTTCTTATAAAAAAACATTCACTTGTGAGTGCACAAGATTATTTGATTACCATCTTATAGCATTTTATAACATTCTAGTTAAGTTGAAATATACACATACAAAAATACACCTTTATTTTTATTATTTTATTTTTTTACTGAGATATACTTGACAGGCAACATTATATTAGTTTCAGGTATACAACATAAGGTTTCATATTTGTATCTGTTGAGAAATGATCACCGCAATACGTCTAGGTAATATCCATCATCATACACAACTAGAATTATTTTCTTGTGATGACAACTTTTAAGTGTCACTCTGTAAGTAGCCTCCGAATATATACTATTGCAAACTATCATCACTATGCCATACGTTACGTTTCCAGGACTTATTTTATAACTGGAAGCCTTTACATTTTGACTCTCTTCACCTTTTTTGCTCACCTTCAACCCCCAACTCTGGCAACCACCAATCTGTTTTCCCTATCATGACTGTGGTTATTTATTTATTTATTTATTTATTGTAGATTCCACATATAAGTCAGATCTTATGGTGTTTGTCTTTCTCTGTCTGACTTATTTGACTCAGCAAAATGCCAGTCTCCGACAATAACAGGTGAGGACACTCAAGGTTTGGCAAATAGCTCTTGGGGGTTTCCAGTACCCTGTATCCAGTACCCTGTATCAAGTAAAATGTATCAGAGGTGGGCAAAAGGCTCACCTTGTGCTGAATCACCCACCAGAACAAACTATGGGCTCCAGACCTAAGGCCAGAAGAACAGTCAGCTTGAAATGTGGTTTCAATCTCATGAAGGAGGCCCTGGCTAGGGGATCTGGAAAAGATGCTTCTTGTTTGCTGATGTTAGTTTTGAAAAAATACTCCCTTATCTGGATAGACTGGTGTGCACATGTGACATGAAGGACTGCTGCTGCAGCCAGAGAAGGTAGCTGGATGATAAAGTTCACACATGCGAAGCCTGACACTTAAGAGTATGAACTTGTTGCAGCAATGTTTTTTGATATCAGAGGGATTATACATTATGAATTTGTATCAACTGGACAGTTAACCAAGTTTACTATATGGAAGTGCTGAAAAGGCTGCGTGAAAAAGTTAGACAAAAATTACTTCAAATTTTCATCAACAATTCATGGCTTTTGCATCACGACAATGCACCAGCTCATACAGCACTGTCTGTGAGAGAGTTTTTAACCAGTAAACAAATAATTGTATTGGAACACCCTCCCTACTCACTTGATCTGGCCACAAATGACTTCTTCCTTTACCTAAAGATAAAGGAAATGTTGAAAGGAAGGCAATTTCATGACATTCAGGACATCAAGTGTAATACAACAGCAGCTTTGATAGCCATTCCAGAAAAAGAGTTCCAAAACTGCTTTGAAGGGTGGACTAGGCGCTGGTGTCAGTGCATAGCTTCCCAAGGAGAGTGCTTCAAAGGTGACTGTAGTGATATTCAGCAGTGTGGTATGTAGAACTTTTTCTAGGATGAGTTTGTGATCTTAATTCTCAGACCTTGTAGAGGAGAGCAAAGTGAAGACCAACACAGAGAAAGAGGCTGAGCTTTTTTTGACAGAACTTCCATTGCTTATCTCATCTCTGGACATTTCAGATATAGGAGCAAATATGTTGATAATACAATTTAAGTTGGGTTTCCTCTCATGTGCATTAGAAGCATCCAAACTGACACTTAAGATTGTGCATCTCATAACTATTATGTCCGCCTTTTTTCCGTAGATATTTTTCTATATCTCTTTCTATATATTGAACACATTCTTTGTTCTGACTTTGATGCTTGCTTTTATTTCATCTTCACTCCAATGCTAGTTTCTCTCTCTCTCTCTCTCTCTCTCTCTCTCTCTCTCTCTCTCTCTCTCTCTCTGAAATACTCTAAAATCTGTGTGAACTCGTTTATCATGTGTTTATTCCTTTCTCTATTTCTATAGTCTTATGTCATCATGGGAGGTACAGAAGACAAGGAATGCTTCTATTCTTTATCTCTGGCTCAGACATCTATATAGATTCTAGAAGAGAATATTCAACTCTTTCTTGAATCTCTTTATGTGCATGTCCCTCAAGCACCACAAAACAGACAGCTCCAAACTTTCATCTTATTTGAACTGAAAATCTTAGTATAGTACTGCATTGCCACATATCTGAACAATCTTCCCATTACACTGTAAACTACTTGAGGGAAGAAACTATTTTTTTTTTGTCTTAAGTCTTCTATGCTTAATACAATGTATGCTACATAAAAAGTGATCAAAGTACATACTTAATAAATGAATATATCTGTATGATTTTAATATCTTCTTACTATGACATGCATTTGTGTAGATCTATAATAAATACAGTAAATAAGAAATAAGTAAAATACAATATCATTGTCTTCTCAATACTGTTAGCTAAAATATTAAGTCAATTATAAACCTAAGATTAGCTGTGTGGCAACAACTTATAACCAATCTAAACAAAGCTATTACTTACACCGAATACTGTATAAAATAGGAAAGCAAGAACATTATATGATAATGTATTAAGCTTTAATATAAAATGAATACTGAATTACCTGAGAGAAGACCTGATGGGTTTTAATCATAGGAGTGTAGGGATCACAAACAAAAATCCAGTTGATAATCTAATTGCTACTCCCCAGACCACTGAACACAAGTATAATGAATGAAATGATACAGCAAAAAAGTCATTACTAGAAAAAGCATAGTGAGGCTTTATCTCGAACGAAAGAAAAGAAGATTTTATCTGATCCTGTTGAATATGTCAGCTAGAAGAAACAGAACAATAAAATTAATAATGTGTTCCCTGATAATAGAGGAGCAAGCTGAATGATGAATCAGATAGGATGGCAGATAGTGAACCTGAAAACCTTGAAACTGATACCAATAAGACTAAGAGGAGTGTTTATGAAAGGCAAACAAATGAAAAAAGTAAAATGATAATGGACACAATGATGGTGATTTAGGTAATGCTGAGAGGCTTATCTTTGAGAGAAATAAAGGAATAATGAATACCCTAAGTTTGTTCAAAGTGAACGTGAGCTGAATTAGAAAAAATAAAAAAGAAACAAGTTTGTGATGCTACATATTGTGAATCAATGTCTGAAAGTGGTTATTTAAAGCTTTATAGTTACAACTTCTATGGAATTATTCTTAAAGAGATGGTTCTCATCACCATCCACTATGTAGTCCATATAATAACTATGCTATATACTAGTCTATACTGAGGCAAAACATGTATAACTGTAATAGCTTAATTTCAGGAATCAACTTACATATTTATCTCGGTTTATCCTGGCTTATTATCCTTCTTTTTAGGTTCCTATTTTAAAGCAAACTTTGTGGGAAGCTATTCTTAAGTAAGGTATTCTCCAAAACACAGAAGACAGAGGTCAGTCTTGTTCAGCCCAGACCTGTTACAGGTTTTCCCCAGTCCTGGGCAGCCGACTTCTCTAGGACCATGACAGATCCTGCTTGGGATCTCAGCCATTTCTAAATAATCAACAACAAAAATATTGTGAACAAATAGTAATTTTAAATAATTCCCTTCCATTCATTTACTTCCCCCTGGAAACTTTGGTGCTCACACTACAATCAAACATTCTTCTGGCTCCTCTTTCCAATCTGCTCATACTTCCAGCACTTGTTATATACAATTCTTACTGTGCCTCCTTGGACATCATATCTATTTTAAGTAAACTGACCTGAAAATTTAAAATTCCACAGAATACTCTCCTCAGCACCTAGGATTAATTAAGTCTTTCCTTCTCTTGAGGAGATCTAGCTTATTAAACAAGTTAAATGATACTAAACAAAACTGCCTATGGTAACAGATACCCATCCCATCTATCATGGTACCTATACATCTAGATAGGTCATACACTTTCTTCCGCATCCCCAACATTGCTACGCAATGTTTATGCTTTCACTACCAAAGAAAATTCTTCCAAATTTCATATTTCTGACATCCGTTATAAGTATATCTGTTACATCTTTGACAATATTTTTAATTCTTTGCATGATTCCATTGTCTTCAAGTCTACCATGTTTCTTATATTATTTTCTTTTTATTATACACATCTCTGGACTCATGGGTGATCATCTAAACTTTATTTATATTTAGAATTTCTTATCTAAGTGTTCTTAAAAATAGAATTTGAAGTGAAACTTAACGGTAACATTTTATTGGGATGTGCAAGGCTAGGAGGAAGAGAGTAAGAGAAAAAGGAGGACATGTAGAGAAGAATGGCAAGAATGGCAAGAAGAAAAGAGACAGAGCCAGTGAATCAGTGTGGAGAGATATATCTGGGTAAGCAGTATTGAAACAGTCTACGAAAAGAGCGAATGAAGAAGGAATTTATCTGCAGAACCATCTCTCATCCCACAATGAACAAAATTTATCATAGGAATTAACTTCTCTGCAATTCTGGTAGTAGTCGTTTGATTCTTTCAACAGCCACCAGGAAAGCCAGAAACCTTAATGCACTGTTTAATTCTGGAAGAATTGGGAAGAGCCAGGCTTTAGCCCTCAATGGAGGGACTGCTCAGACTTGAACAAAAATATCTGTTGTGTTGCCTGGAACAGAATAAATAGTTGAGAGTTGGGAGAAAGCCAAGACTCGGAAAATCTAAAGTATTTCATACAAAATCTTACTGTATCCCATTCTAAGAGGAACTGCACAGTGGATCAATTTTCTGATCTATCTTATGCTTTTTAGACCCAGAATGTTGAATCTTACAGTTCAGAATTTTGTATGACATGAAAAGAAAATCCCAAATACTCTACAATCCCTTCCAGAGGACAGAATATAAATAACTACTTTCTAACTCATTCAATGAGGCCAGTATTACCTTAATACCAATACCAGAAAAAATACATTAAAAGAAAAGAAAACTATAGACCAATATCTCTCATGAAGAGAAATGCAAAAATCTAGCACACAGTATTAGCAAATTGAATCCTATAATGTATACAAAGATTTATACACTACAATCAAGTGGGATTCATCCCAGGTATGTAAGTCTGAGTCAACATTTGAAAATCAATTAATGTAACCCCTCTCATCAATAGGAAAAAAAAAAAAAGTCTTATCTACAGGTGTAGAGAAATAATTTGAAAGAAATCTAACTCTTCTCATGAAAAAACTCTCAGTGAATTAGGAATAGAGAGAAACTTCCTCAACTTGAAAAGAATATCGACAAAATAACTACAGCTAATACTTAATGGTGAGAAATTGGAATCTTTCCCTTTACAATTAGCTAAAAGACAAGGCTGTTCCCTCTCACCTCTTATTTTCAACATTGTATTGAAACTACTAGTTAATGCTGTAAGACAAAAACACATAAAGCGTGCATATTGAGAAGAAAAAAATAATACTGTTTTTGTAGACATGATCATCTATATATAAAATTCAAAAAATCAGCAACAAAAAAGCTCTTGGAACTAAAAAGCAATTACAGCAAGGTTGCAGGATACTACGTTAATATAAAATAATCAGGGCCAGCCCCAGGGCTCAGGTGGTTGGAGCTCTGTGCACCTAACTCGGGAGACTGACGGTTCAATTCCCACCTGGGCTAGTGGGCTCTCAACCACAGTTCCGGTTGGACTCCTCAACTCCCGCAAGAGATGGTGGGCTCCACCCCCTGCAACTGAGATTGAACATGGCACCTTGAGCTGAACTGCCACTGAGCTCCCGGATAGCTCAGTTGGTTGGAGCGTGGGCTCTCAACCACAATGTTGCCGGTTTGTTCTGCAAGAATGTCCTGTTCCCCTTCCCCAATAAAGTCTTAAAATTTTTTTTATATATACGTATATATAAAAATCAATTTTTTATATATCCGTATATATAATCAATCAATTTCCTATATATTAGCAATTAATAAGTGGAATTTGAAATTAAAAACATTTACATTAGCACCCCATTAAAAAATTAAATGCTTAGGTATAAAGGTAACAAATACTAATGTACAATAGCTACATGAAGAAAATGTCAGAACACTGATTTTAAAACACAAATTCTAAAGTTCACATGAAGGGACAAACACCCAGTGTAGCCAACACAATATTGAAGGAGAAGAACGTATGTGAAGAATTGAGACCATTTTATGCCAACACTTATTCTAAAACTACAATATCAAGAGAGTATAGTATTGGTGAAAGAATAAACAAATAGACCAGTGAAATGGAATAGAGAGTCTAGAAAAGACCCACATAAATACAGTTAACTGTTCTTTGACAAAGGAACACAGGCGATAAAATAATGCATAGATAGTCATGGGATGGTGCTGGAACAATCGAACATGTGCTTAAAAAAAAAAGATAAATCTTACAACCTTTACCAAAATGAAGTCAAAATATATCATGTAACTAAATTTAAAATACAAAACAATATTGTAGGAGAATATCTACAAGATTTTGCATTTAGCAGTGGCTTTCTAGGTACAATATCAAAGGCATGATCCATGAAAGAAATCATTGAAAAGCTAGAATTGATTAAAATTAAAAACTTGTGCTCTACTAAAGAAAATGCAAGCCAGTTTAGAAGATAAGACACAGACTGGGAAAAAAAAAAAAAAAAACATTTGCAAAGACACACTTGATAAATTACTATTATACAAAATATAAAAATAACCCTTAAAAGTCAACAATAAGAAAACAAATAACCTGACCAAAAAAATGGGCCAAAGACATTAGCAACATACCTCAACAAATAAGATATACAGATGGCAAATAAGGATATGAAAAGATGTTCCATATAATATTTCATCAGGGAAATGAAAATTAAAATGAGATACCACTAGATACATAATAGAATGGCCAAAACACAGAACATTGATCACAACAAATGCTGGAGAAGATGTGGACCAACAGGAATTCTCATTTATTGCTTCTGGACATGAAAATGCTACAGACACTTTGGAAGAACATGTAATAGACTACAGACACTTTGGAAGGTAGAGGACAGTGTTTTGTTTTTGTTTTTTCAAACTGAACATACTCTTACCATATAATCCAGGGATTTCACTCCTTGGTATTTATGCAAAGGGATGATACCTATTTTCACACAAAACCTGCACATGGACACTTAAAGCTGCTTTGTTCATAATTGTCAAAACATGGAAGCAACTATGATGTCCTTCAGTAACTTAAGTGACAGTTACTGAGTTAAGAGACAGAGATAAATAATCTGATACTCTCATACAGCCAAACAATGGGATATTATTTATCACTAAAAATAAATGAACCAGCAAACTATGAAAAGACATGGAGAAACCATAAATACATATTGCTAACTAAACCAAGCCAATTTGAAAACACTGCATATTCCATGATTCCAACTATGTAACATTCTGGAAAAAGCAAAACTGAGGCTACAGTAAAGAGGTCAGTGGTTGCCAGAAGCTTCAGTGAAAAGTAGGAGTTGCAAAGTTTGCAAAGTTAATAATTAATTAAAAGTTAATTAATTAAAAGTTGCAAAGTTAGTAATTAATTAAATTAAAGTTGCAAAGTTGCAAAGTCTTTTTTCTGCACAGAAAAGGAGTTGCAAAGTTTATTCCTCCTCCCTGAGGTGGGAAACAATGGCTAGAGTGGACTGGATCAACTATTTCCTTTCTTCTAGGTCACTTTTGCTCTGATAATACCCCAGCAGTTCAGGCTCTGGTGAACTAGGGTCTCCAGAGAGCAGGTCTTGCTAAGAACAGAACCCTCTGGAGTATTGCAAAATCTCTTCCCTCTCCCTCTGCCGGAAACCCAAGGGTATTTTTCTCTAATATGTACTGTTAGAACTCTGTCAAGCTCCAGGAGATAAGGCTCATAAGGGTATACTCTCATCCCCCCAATTCGTCCCCATAACTGGGTTCTCAAGTTTTAATTCTCAGACGTGTTCTCATAGTACCTCTAGCAAGTCATCAATTACAGTTCAGATTTCCTCACAAGCCCTACATGTTCTCAATGTCATTTACACTCATCAGTCTCTTCTTTGGCAATCCATGTTTCCCTGTGTGTTCCTGTTTGTCTGTAATCTTTGGGACCATGGATTGCCCTATGTCTTCATTCTCTTATAGATTATAGAAGGTTGTTTATTTTTCATTATGTTCAGATTTTCACCTGTTAGGATGAAGTGGCAACTTCCAAGCTCCATAAATGCAGAAACAGAAACTGAAACTCCCAAACACTTAAAAAAAATAGATTTCTCAATGATTAATTATTACACTTTGATTTTTTGTCATATCTTTTTATTTATTTTTATTACAAATGAGTTACAAACTTCAGCACAAATTTTCATTATTATCATGTTCTTTAGGACAGAATTATCTCCTCATCTATCATCTATCTATCTATCTGTCTATCTATCTGTCTGTCTATCTATCTATCTATCTATCTATCATATATCATTTATCTATCTATCTATGTATCTATCTATGTGTCTATCATCTGTCTTCTTCTATCTCAAATAAAATGGATGCTGATGTCTTTAGGTTGTGTTCTATTTTTCTGATAGAAGAGTGACCAAAGCTCATGATAGTATCATACCTGTCACTTCACATATTTAAATTAGTAATCTGGTCACAGATGTTTGAATTATTCCTGGCATACAGGATTCTTCATAATGCTTTATGTAGTTTTCTCTTGCTATTGATATATTGGGTAAAATTGTGTACCATTGAGGGAAGTCAACTATTATCTACTGAGTAATAACAAATTTACTGCATGCCTCTAATTGTTTATATGAGTTTTAGAAAATGGGATATTATTTTTAATATCTAAGTATAGAATGAGCCAAATAGTCTGAAGAGAACATTTTATAACATGCCTACTAATGTCAGACTCAGTAAGCATTTAGTGTGTGTACTATTCTGCTTTGTGAACATAACAATAATTTTTAACCACAGATGATTTTTATACTTAAATATAAGAAAAATTTATACTGCTAAAGGTGACATCAGTCTAGAAATAATAAAATACTAGGGTAATTTCCAAGATAATGTATTCTGTAGAAGAAATAGTAACATACAGTAATAATTGTGAAACAATATGCCTTTTACTATTTATCTTTACATCTTATTACATTATGTAAATTTCCTGAAGAATCTGAAGTACTTATGTAAAAACAGGAATGTTTTTCTTGTTCTTGAACAAAGGGGTATCTCTTGAATTCCTCTGATGAGAAGATTGCTTGCGATAGATTTTTGATTGTGTTTATATAGCCAAATGGAAAGTTTTATTTTTTGTTGATTAATGAGAATAATTCATGAAAATTATTGTCTTTTTAAAATCATTTACCTATAAATGTAAATAGTCATAATACAGACTTTGTAAAGAAGACCATTGTAGAATTTCTGAAATAAAACATAATCAGCCTAAGTATATCATTCTTGAAATACACTGAAAAAATCATACTATTGCTAGGACTACTTTGATAGTATTTTACTAAGGAAGTGTTTTTTATAAGTAAAAAATCAAACAAAAACTCATGCTTTATTTTCTTCTGTCCTTTTCCTACAGTCCTCAAATGATTCAATACAGTTCATATCAATTTCTCATCTCCCATTAAATGATGAGCAATTCCAATTAGATTTGTCTTTCAAAGCTACACAGAAAAACTGATTTATTAACATCAACAAAGACTAGAGGCCATATAATCATATGTGTGTGTATATGCATATTATATATATGATTATACACACACATAAGTATCTATATACACTTATAAAATACATATACATATACAAAATCTGTGTTACAATGGTAAGTAAATTCTCTATGCCTTGATTTTACCACATGTAAAATGGGAGTAACAATGTGATTTAAGGAATATGTGCCTTAAAAACTTAGAACAGTGCTATGTAAATATTACCTAATATCTTCCCATTTAAATTTGTGCATTTTTCAGCAATGTATGTGTGTAATTCATCTGTGTCCTAATAAGTTGTACTTCAAAATACTGTTAGTGAGAACAGAAGCAGGAAAACACTATGTGCCCTGATGACACCTTCACGTGCAGTAGCTCGCATTAAAGGCGAACTGTGAATTGCAGGAAACCCGGATTTTTTTTTTTTTTTTTTGAAACAAAGATTTTCATAATGGGGAACATGCATGCCTGCCCTTTACTCAAGGCCATGGTTGTTTGGTGAACCTTGTTCTACATCAACACCGCTCTTTCATTTTCATATCAAAAGGAAATGAATAGTTTCCTAATACCATTTATTAACATTGCATTTCTGCATTTGGCTTTTACAATGTCTCTTTTTTTCAAACCAGGATCCAGGATCCAGATTCTTACATTGTATATTGTTATTATGTCTCTTCATTTCTTTTTAAATTAAAATAGTACCTGCCACTCTTTTGTTTCAATAACTTGGACTTTTAGAGGCAACTGGACAAGTTTCCTTACAGAATTTAAATATTCTGGATTTATCTATGTCCTGTGGTATCATTTAATTTTGTCTCCAAAGAGAAGGATAACTCTAAACCTTAATTAGACTCAGGTTAAATATTTTTGGCAAGGTTCTTCATAATGATACTGGGTATATAATTTCACATCTCATTAGGCAGTACATATTATAAGTAATCTTTTAGTGACACTAATTTTCATCATTTAAACTGATGACTGCCAGTTTTCTCCCTTGTAAAAACATCTCCCCTTTTCAATATGGAAGTGATATATACATAACAATAAAGAACCATCTTCCAATCAACGCGAGCATTTATCAATAATCTTTGCCTGAATTTAGTGACAGAACATGGTGATTTTTATGGTACTATATTATTTGTTTCTATTTATTTCTTGACAGTCTTATATTTACAATGTCATTAAACATGTATGAACAACAGTTTTTCTTTAAAAAATTGGGTTAGAACTTTTTTCATCCATAGCGTGGTTCTCAAAATAAGTTGGTGTCATGATAACTACAATAGTGGAAATATTTTTTTCTCTTGAATGTTCCAGTGGACAATCAATATGTAGTTTCCTGCATATATTCTCCAAAATTCAGGTGGTGAGGTACCTTTAAAGTTGGTTTTGGTGTCAGATCAAAAAAGCTATTATTTATTATGTATTTTCTTGATCTCTGGCACAAGATGTCCTATAACCACATAGTTCTTTTCTGAACCGCCAAAGTCTATATCCCTTTATTCAGATAAATATCTGGGTGGAATGTGGTTCCTTGCTTCTGAGTCATTTCTTCTAGACTCTATCGGGGGTAAAATTAGGAAATCAATTTTCATGACTGAGGATTGAAATTTGACCTTCCAAATAAAATTTAACCTTTTAAAACGTTCTTTAAAATTTTATATATTTATTGTTTTACCCTACATGTTTTGTTCCTAATTTCGTTTACATACTTAATATAATCTAAGATAAAATTCATAAAATAGTTTAAATAGTAATATTATTTACTAAAAATTAAAATTTCTGAGGGAAGTTTATTATTTCTTTATGGATCAATTTTCTTAGAGTTTTAATTGGTGGAGTGATCACCTTTTAATGTATAAAAAGGTCAAATTGTTATATTGTATACCTGAAACTAATTTAACTAATATAATATTGTATACCAACTATATTTAAATAAAATAAATAATAATTTTACATTTCTGAAAGAAAGTATGGTAGGAATATATGTTCGTTACTTACCTGTATAGCCAATCTGACTTATATTTTAGATTATTTCTTTTTACTTTATTTTCAATTTTGCTTTTTTAAATTTTATTTTTATTTTATTTTTTATATTTATTTTATTTTATTGTATTAGTTTCAGGTATACAAAACAACACAATGATTAGACATTTATACCCCTCACAAAATGATAAACCCCCAAGTCCATTATTCCTCTGAAATCGAACATGTCTCTTATAATACCATTGACTATATTCCCTATGCTGTACTTTACATCCTGTGATTATATACAGTGTAGATGCCTGGCCACTGAACTGTACACCTGAAGCTCAAATAGAATTATATTGAATGTCATAATTAATATACATAATTAAATATATGCATATATCTGTATATACATAATAGTCAATTTTGCTTTTCCTTTTGTACTTTTGAATTTATTTTTTTAGAATATTTAAACATTTTAAATGATTCAGAAATAAGATAGTATATATAGCCAACACAATCTTAAAAAAAGTTAAAACTCAAAAATTCTCATTTCAAAACTTACTAAAAAGTCAAAATGTTGAAGACAGTATAGTACTGGTGTAGAGATAGATGCATAGATCACTAGAATAGCACTAAGATTCCAGAAATAAACTATGTATTTATGATTATTTGATTTTTAACAAAGGTGCCAAAACAACTCAATAAGAGATTTTAGTCTTTTCAGCAAATGGTTGCTGGGATCATTGCTTTTCCACATGCAAAAGTATGAAGATGGAGCCCTTCTTCACACCATATCTGTAACTACCTGAAAATGAATCATAGATCTAACTGTAAGAGCTGATACCATAAACCTTTTAAAATAAAACGTAAGAGCTAATCTTGTGACCTTGAGTTAGGTAATGTCTTTTTAGATATAACAACAAAAGCACACATATCAAAAGGACAAAAAAGAAAAAGCTAAGTTAGACTTCAAAATTTAAAACTTTTGTGTTCAAAGGGCATCATAAAGAAAGGTAACTCAAAGAATGGAGGATGATATTTGCCAATCATATATCTGATAAGGAATTTTATCCAAACTATAAAAAGGATGCTTACACCTCAATAATAAAAAGATAAACCTTGCTATTTGTTTTTTTTTGTTTGTTTTTTTTTGTTTTTTTTTTCCGTGTGTGCACTCAGTGGTCTTAGAGATGTTAATTGGAATCAGATCAATGTTAAAGAAGTTCTGAGTTGTGCACAGAAGTTTGTAAACTATTACTGGGGTTGCTTTCCATATCTCATTTCTCTCTGATCTCATAGGTATTTACTGGTTCCCAGAATCCCCCCCTTTTTAGTCCTTATGCTAGAAGCCATGCACTTCTGCCATAACACTTTGTTCTGGAGCCATACAGAAAAAAGAGGCAGAGAAAAAAAACAAAACAACATGGGTTATCCTCATGGAATAGTAGATCCACAGAAGACTGCAGATCTAGCCAATAATTTGATTTCACAGCATTGTGAGAAACTCAGAGTCAGAGGAATCAGATAAGCAACATCCAGATTCCTGACAACAGAAATTATGAGAATAAATGTTTTTATTTTAAACTGCTATGTTTCAGGATAATTTATGGTGTAACAATATATAACATGTATAATCATTGATTTTGAAATAAAACAGGCGCTGGCAATTAACTATTGGTTTATGCTACTTGAAATTCTCTGAAGATTTCTACACAGCACTTTTGTTCACTAACACCTCTGAGGCAGATAACAGGTATTTCCAAATATTTATATCTGCAAAAGATCACAAAAATATCTAAAACTCTGTGCTCTCGGAATGACACTTCAAACTTTTAGATACAAAACAGTGTTTGGGTGGGTATTTGCTAAATATGAAGCAACAAAGGTGGTATCACAAACCATAGCTACCGTGTTTCAATAAAAATAAGACCTAGCTGGACAATCAGTTCTAATGTGTCTTTTGGAGCAAAAATTAATATAAGACCTGGTCCTATTTACTTATTTTACTGGTCTTATAGTAAAATAAGACCAGCTCTTATATAATAACATAATATAATATAATATAATATAATATAATATAATATAATATAATATAATACAATACAATACTGGGTCTTATATTAATTTTTGTTCCAAAAGTCACGTTACAACTGATTGTCTGGCTAGGTCTTAGTTTTGGGGAAAAGGGTAATTAGTGTTCATCTTAGTTGTTAAAAACATAGGCAACTCCAAATTTATAGATCAGTTTCTTGATTTTAACTAATATGTCAATTACTTAACATTTGGAGGAAAAGAACAAAACTTTACTACTGGCACTAAAATCATATAATGCTAATTTCCAGAGGTTCTAGAGGGTATTATGAATATACATATTCAAAATTTTAGTGAATTAAAAACCTTAGTATTACTTTTGCACACTCAGAGATCCTGTCTATCTCATTGACTAAACAACAGTAAGTTTCCTTGATGTTATATATACTAGGCAAGTTCATGTTACGTTTCAAAGCAAGAAAAACACACACACACACACACATATATTTATGGTATGTGTTGAAGATATTAGAGCCATACCAAATTTAAAATCTGTGTTAATTTGCCTTTTGTTTTGCATCCTTTTAGAATAACAAAGACTTGCAACCGTGATTAGTCTCAGGATAAGCTATTCATAAAGAGCTAGATCTGACATTTGTTTTGCATTAAAAAATAATCTAATTACCTATTACAAATGTCCAGAATAATCCCTAACTTCATTAATTGAATCATTCTTTTTAGTTGATGATTAGTCAATGTGCATGTCTATTGACTTCAGTGAAAGAATTAATGATTTTTTTTAAAGACTAGATTAACTGCATTTAAATTCATGTTCAGTAACTAGTAACTGTTTATTGTCATTGAAAAACTGTTGATTAAATCACTTGTTTTTTGTTGTCCACATTAAGTTGTGGCATAGTTTTAAATCTAGAGGGAAAAGGAAAGAAGAGGCAAAAGACATGAGAACAATTTTAATAAATGTGTTAAACATGGAAACAGGAATGTAATGCCTTAATAAATTGTGGCAATAATCAAAATTAAATTTAGTTATAGAAGAAAATATTTTAAATTTAATAATAACAGTGGCTTTGCATGTTTTATTATAATTGCCTATTGTCTTTCTGACTAATCTAATTTGCTTATTCTTAAATTTCTGTTTAAATGATTATTGCTGTAGAGGATGTTTTATCTTAAATACACTCTGGTATAATTCACTATGTATAATGTAGTATTTGATTGTTCTGTTTTCTTTTTCTTCATAACAGCTATCACTATGTGAGTTTATGTTTTTATTTATTTATCAATTCTCTCCAAGAAAAGATGGACTTCACTTCCAAGAAAGAACTTGGTCAGTTTTATTAATTTCTCTGTTGTGGATGCTTGGCATATGATATGTATTCTTTACATTTTGATTTTAAAAAAATGCCTTGAATGTTTGTCTCTTCCACCAAACTAGACTGTCCACTTGACTTGGAGGGATAGAGGGAACGACACCTTTGTTTGTTCTCATGGTGAGCCATGCACCTGGTACTTAATAGGAACTCTGTAGAAGTATGTTGACTATATGAGCAAATGACTGCACAAATGGACAAATTTAATTCCCCATTCTAACTCCTACAGACTTGGATCATAATTCCTGGGAGAGAGAACAGCAAGTGAAAACCTGAAAGATGTGTTTCACTAAAGAGTTTCTGCGAATCATTAGTCTCCTAGGGTCACCGTTGTGGGGTGAATTAAAGCATTGTAGATGGCAACACCACAAAGACATGGTGGCGCGGGCAGCAGCTTCTGCCCATGTCTGCATTGGCACTGCTGGCAATTCTGCAGGCATTAATGTAGCAATGTGCTGTAGCAGCTGCCAACAGTAAAGATGTATGCTCTGCAGTAAATATAACCACAGGAACAGGAGCCAGAACCAAAGGAGAAATACGAACAGGAAAATAATTGGATTCAGACTGTTGGTACTAACAAGAGTGGCTGTGAGCATACAAGAGACCTCCTCAGGCAGCAGTGTTGGGTAGAAATGTTTAAAGAATCCTGTAAGTCTCCAATCCCAGACACTGGCAAAAATGAAGAAATGATATTTGCCACTGAGCTAGTGAAAGCATATTTTTTTCTCCAAGGCTACTGATAGCATTGCAAAAACAATGATATAGACATATAAAGAGGGCCAAAAAATGTATACACATTTTAAGAGAGGAAAAAACTGTATTAAAATTGTAATACTAAATATATACCAATAACAAATGATGAATACAAGTCACGTTTGACTTCTGCAATTACAAACGGTGCTCAAAGTGGTTACCATCAGCATTCAGACACTTCTGATTAAGGCAAACTACTGCTTGAGCAATGTTGACCAAAGTGTCCATTTGTATACATTTTTCTGGTACCCTCTATATTAGACAAAGTTTATGTTCAAGGACTCTAGGGTGTATAATATATATTCCTGAATTTTAAGGAATATTTGAAAACAAAATAAAGACATTCATGGAAGATCTGCTCCTTGAAAAGAGAGTCCTTCAATGAGATCATGAATAATTAGTGTTCACCTATATCCATGCACAATTTATTAATACTTATACTGGTGATTCTCAGAAAGAATGCTAAAGGTTGCTCTAAATATTGGTTTTGAATACAGAAATAGGAAATTTAGCCATGTCAAATAAAACTGTGTAAATATAGGCATTTTGTAGCTATATAGAAGATACACGAACATCACTGAGAGAGTGGCAGAGGAGGGTACAAAGACAACTTAGAAAGTGTAACATTAAAGCTGAAACTTGAAGGATGAGCAGGACTTAGAAAAAGGAAGAGGTTGTAATTGTGAGAAGTGTCCTACTATGCATTGTTATGTGCTATAAGACTTTGAGATTAGAGAATGCATAGCACAAAGGAAGAATGAAAAGTTTCTATGCATTTTGGACTATAGTGTGGTCATAGTTAGGACTACAGAATTAAAGGAGGCCAGCACATAAAGGTTTATTTTTGGCATTATAGAAATTATGCTTTAGATCATCACTACCTCTTATAAATAGTTCTAGCACTATCAGTGGATTAACCTATTTTCCTGGACAAAAGTCAAGGATGGAAATTGGTTAATATATATTTTATCTTGTTTAATGTCATTCTAATTGTATTAGAACTGCTGAACTTCCAAAAATCTTTCATCCCACTTTCAGAAAACAACTTCCTATATTTTCTAGTTGTACCCTACTTTTACTATAGTCCAGTAATATTTTTATTCCTTGACAACTATGAAAATTATGACTGATCATTTCATAGTTTCACATCATCCACAAAATACTGGACTCTACCACATGCCCTTTAAAAACCTACATCCTGGAATCCACCTATTGTCTGCCTTTGTTATTGTTTTTGTGATGACTTGATATTAGCCACAATTGTCATAACCATATGAATGATTGATTCTACAAACTATGTTTTCTAATGTTTGTTGGAGGCTCAATATGGCATCTCAGATATTTCATTTTCATTATTCAGTTTTTATCCCACTCCAATTAGTGGATCACAGTAAGGTATGCTATTATACAAGCTCTTCTTTTACTCTGGCAACAGTCTGCTACCTCAGCTTCATCTTTCAATTCAGAATTAACATTTCAGAACTCTACTTCATAATCCGGAAATAGCAGTCTATTTGAGATTTTGGAAACACATTATATTCTATTCACAGCGTAGCACATTATTTTTCATGTTATCTATGTCTGAAATGTTTTAATGCTCTGTTTTCTTCCATTGAGAATTCCGTATCATCAACTTGATTGTAATTCTGTAATCAATTCTTCTTCATAGCATTTGCTGAATATTTGCCAAGTTCCCAACTAAAGCTGCATTGAATTCCAATTACGCTCTCTTATGTCATTATATGCATACCTCTATGAGAATTCTCAAAAGTTAGTATTGAAATTTCTATGTGGATCTTCTAAAAAGAGATAAAACTCTAAATCCATAGAGCACAAAATAATGTCATACAAAGTTATAACAGATGTTAAAATAAGGGAGATACCTGGTGAGTATCTTGACCTAAGTGATCATAATTTCCTTTTCTTCTATAGAGATCTAGGATATCTAAGTGACTAGAAACATAACACCTAGGTTTTGGTCAAGATGAATTATCAGAAATAGGGTGTATTCTCTTCATAGTAGGGTTTCCAGGCAGGAATTCCTGCCCATTCTCAGGAATTTTCTTTGCTTTCCCATTCCAAATCCTGAGAAAAGGATTTGGTTGGGAAATTGGGAAAATCGGCTCCTTGAATCCAGGTGGTTGGTAGTATTGACCGTCAATTTGTGATTCATCGTGGAGATTCATCGTGGAGAATGATTCATCAGGGAGAACAGAAAACAGTTTATATTTTGGGATTCAGGAAGCGGAAAGCAAAAAAAAAAAAAAAAAAAAAAAAAAATTCCTGAGAACTGGTGGGAATTCCCACCTGGAAATCATACTCCATAGCAACACCAAAACAATGGGGAAAATAAGTGAGAAAAATGTTTTTTAAAGATACTAGATATCAGATGATAAATGGAAGTGATCCTGCTGAGAAAGGGGGAAAAATGAGGCAAACCTAATGATTGTTCCAGAATAGTGCTTTGATATGGTTTACAGATCACGGTGAACAAAGAAAGAACCTTGAAGAAATCTGAAATCCTTACTGAGTTTTAGAGAAAGATCTGAGGCTCCAGAAAGCCCTAGCCTGAATATGTCTTTATTTCTGCCTAATCAATCATAAAAATAAGATTCCCAATGGTACAGATTTTACAAGTAACTAAACTGTCACAGAACATTGTTCAAGAATAGTTGTAGGAACACAAAAAATATCAGGTGTGATAAGAATCAGGAAAATGTACCGTATTGGCAAGAAAATTTAATGGCCACTGACAGAATTGAAGCACATATTTAAATTAGAAGAAAAGGACATTAAGATAATTATCGTAACTGCATTTCCTATGTTCAAACATAAGTAGAGACATGAAATAAACACACACACACACACATTTTAAAAGCTAATTCTACTTAAGAATGTGAAATCTACAATATGTGAAATAAAAAAAAACACTAGGTGAGATTAAGAGCAGATTATACATCAGAGAAGGAAAGATTAGTGAATTTGAAGTATAAATAAATAATAGAAACTATTTAAACTGAAATACATAAAGAAGGGTGGAAAAAAGGAATTAAAAAAAGGAATAAACAGTACTGAACTGCAGGACAACTTTAAAAGTCTAATGTAATTGTAATTTGATTCCTTAAAAGATAAAACAATGTTAGATAACAGTAAAAATATGTGAAAAAGTCATGCACCAGATTTTTCCACATGTGAGGAAAGCTATAAAATTACATATTCAAGATTTTCAATAAAATTTTAACATAAGAAACATTCATAAATTGTACCAAGGCACATCTTAATTAACTTGCTTCAAACCATTGATACAGTAATAAACGTCTAAAGCAATCAGAGAAATAGAGATATATTTAACATAGAGGAACAAAATATCAGATTGACAGAAGATTATTTGTTGGAATAATGCAAGTACAAGGTTAAGAGTGTAACACCTTTAAAATTCTACAAGAAAAAAAAGTCAACCTTAAATTCTACACCTATTTTTCAAAACAAAGGCAAAATAAAGACTTTCAGACACACCAAAACATTTATCATAGGTCAACCAACTCACACAAGAAATGTTAAAGGGAGTAATTTAAGTAGAAAGAAAATGATAGAAGAGCACACTATGAATCTAAGCAAATAAATACAAAGCATGACTTATGGTAACTATAAGGGTAAATATGAAAAATTATTATGTGTTATTTCAGTGTCTTTAAAAGGTAATTGAATGTAACTACATTCAAATTAAAGTAAAATAAGAAAGAACATGACCATAGGTTTTATAACATGTGAAAGTAAAATGTATGTCAACAGTATTACAAATTTAGGAAAGAATTGAAAGTATGTAATTGAATGATTTTTATATTATATGTAAAGAGATAAAATGTCATTTAAATTAGACTATGTTACGGAAAGACTGTACACTACAAATCACAAAATAATTACTAATATAATGAATCAAAGAGTTATACATAGCCAATAAGCTAACGAAAGAGATGAAGTAGACATGTACAAAATTAATTCTAAATGCAAGTTGATAGGAGTAAAAAGGAATAAAAAAGAAGATATAAAATATAGGAAACAATGAACAAGATGATGGATTTACACCTAACAATAACAATAATCACATTGATTGTATATGGTCTAAATAGTCCACTAAAATATATACATATATATAGACTGGACTAAAAAAGAAGTAGAACCACACATAAACTACCTACAAGAAACACACTTTAATTTTGAATACACAAGTAGGTTAACAGTAAAGATATACAAAGTTAACTGTAAACAAAATACGGCTAAATTTGCTTCTTTAAACATCGATGCAGTATACTACAAAGGAAATAGTATTCCCAGAATAAAAGCAAGTATACTCATTATGATAAAGGGGCTCATTATTTAAGAGGACAGAGTAATCTTAAATGTTTATGAACTTAATGAGAGAGCTTTCATATATATGAAGTTAAACCCAGTAGAACTGAAAAGAGAAACAGAATAATTTATAATTATTTTTGGAGATTTCAATATACCCTTAACAATTGAAAGTACAAATAGGCAGAAAACCAGTATTGATAAAAAGACTTTAAAGACATAATCATCATTTAACATTTATAGAATACTCTACTCAACAACAGCAGAATAAACATTTTTTTCCCCCAAGTACACATGGAATATTTACCAAGATAGAATATAAGCTGGACCTTAAAATGTCTCGATAAACATAAAATGGTTGAAATCATACAAGTTTGCTCTCTGACCACAGTAGAATTTTATTAGGAATCAATAACATACTGATTTTGGCAAAATCTGAAAATATTTGGCAACTCAGTAAATAGCATACCTGTAAATAAACTATATGGCAAAAAAGAAATTAAAAATTAAGAAGTATTTTTAAACTCAGTGAATATAAACACATGCAAAATCAAAATTTGGAGGATACAGTTAAAAAAGTACTTATGAATTTTGTAGTGCCAAACACCTATTAAAGAAGATTCACGTGTAATTTATTACTTCAGTTTCTAGCTTAAAATAAAACAAAACCTGTGACAAACACAAGTACACTCATGATAGAAAAGAAGAAAAATAAGAGCACATGCCACTGAAATAGGAAAAAAAAAATAGAAAAAATAGATGATGTTCAAAGATGGTATTTTGAGAATATTGATACATTGATATCTTCTAGTCTGACGAAAATGGAAAAAAGAAAATAGATTCAACACCTGTTTTTGGAAACAGAGTGTAATCATTGGAGATTCTGTATGTGGAAGAGTAATAAGATCATTTTGAAAATGTCTTTATGAATTCAATGAATTCAACAACTCACATGAAACAGACAAATTCCTTAGAAAAGAACATAATATCAAATTCCATACAAGAAAAATTTTGATAATTTGATAACCTATTTAAAATATTAACTTGTTAAGGACTTTCCCATAATGGAAAGTCCAGGCTCAGATGACTATATTTATGACAACGAAAGTATTCAGGTATAAAGTATATCAATTCTTCAACATAGCGTCCAGAAAACTGAAAAGATGAGTGTTTTTCCACCCAACTATGAAGCCATCATTAGTCCGTACTAAAACCAGACCAAGAAATTAAAAGACCACAGACCAATATATGTCATGATGTGAAAATATCTAAACAAAATCCTAGCGAATAGAAACCTACAATAGATAAAAATAATTTTATATCATGACTAATTAGGGCTATGTTAGAAATGCAAATTTAGTTGAGCCTTCATAAATCAATCAATGCAATCTCTTATATAGTCAACTAAAAAAAAAATATATATATATATATATATATAAAACGTATATTAGGTTATATATAGTATATATATTTTATATGGTTATATATATATGTGTGTGTGTGTGCATATGTGTGTGTGTGTGTGTATAACCTTTACAATAGATCCTCAGAAGCATCATAATAAGTAAAACATGTATTTCTGCTAAAAATTTCCAGTAATTAGGGATAAAGAAAACTTTCTCAATTTGATAAAGGGTGTCCAAAAATCATACTTAATGTTGACATTTTCAGTCTTTTCCTTCAATCTCAAGATAAAGACATCCCAATCTCACCACACCCATTCATGATGTTCTTCAAACTTCTAGTCAGTTCAATAATGCAGGAAAAAGAAGACATCCAAATTGAAAAGGGAAAGGCAAAACTATTTTATTTGCTAATAAAGGGTCTCATAAATTACTTATAATAGAATACAAAAATAAGTCTCAAAACTCAATAATTGAAAACAAATAACCTAATGAAAAAGAACATAGACAAATATTTGAATAGATTTGCCAAAGATAATAAAGACATGAAAAAGAAGTTCATCATTATTAGTTATAAGAAAAATGCAAATTAAAATCCCACTGAGATAAATAAAATTAAATCCCACTGTATACTTACTTCAATGTTTTAAATTAAAATGACTGATCATACCAAGTGTTGCAGAGGATGGAGAGGAACTTAAGTCTAAGTTCAAGTATTCAATTCTTAAACTGCATTTCAACCCTATTTTCTTCTTCTGGAAAATATAGATATTTTCCCCAGAGAGATATTTTGAAAATATACAATATTATATGCTTAAAATACTTGATAGAAAACACTGTGAATGACATGGTGAATGCCAGTCTTTTTTTTATTTTTAATAAATATGTATAAATACTATTAGACTATTATCCCACTCTCACCACATACTCTACTATCCAAACATCAGCACATTACTCAGCTATCTTCAGGATTTTTCCCCCAGTCATCAAGTAGATCAAAATAAAACAAAACTAGGTAAAATCATATAATTAGAAAAAAAAATAACATGCAATTTTTTGCACTAGATATACAATGAAACATGGCTATGAACTAAAAATAATGAAATGCAATACTAAAAATGTAAATTGCTTAGTAGGAAACGATTCACTATTTTCTGTAATAACTACTTTCTTGCTTTGTTTCATTTGCTTTCCCCCAGGACTCTAAAATATTAGTTGCATAATAATACATATTTTATGATGATATCATGGCTCAGAGTGATTAAATATATGATTACATACAGCTAATTTATACAAGATTTTCACTGTATAAAATAGTGTGAACCCTGATTAGAAAGGTCAAGTCAAATAAATTATGGTAAATTCATAAAATGGAATACAAAACAGGTATTAAAATTCTAATAATAATGATAGTGATTCTTACTGATTACTTGCCACTTGAAAGTTTTTTTATGGTAAATATAGATTTATATCCATTTTTCTGATAATCATAAGTGGATTCACAGGGCAACGTGTTCCAGGTGTTAAGTGGTAAATGCAGTACAAAAGCAGGGCACATAGTATGATTTTATCATTTTCTACCGAGAATGCATGTTTGCTTACATACATAATTTTGTTAAAATATTTGCCTAAATAAACCATTGTCTCTAAGCGGTGAAATCATAAATAATTTATGTCTTGTGATTTTATCTAACTGTGATGATCTAGCATAATATTTTCAATTAGAAAGTATAAATTATTTACACATTGGAAAGATCATATTGTTCCTATAAACATGTTTATATTTTCACCACATACTCTGCTCAGTGCACTGTGTCTGGCACACTATAGGCATTCGTTGAATATTTAATGCATACATGAAAAATATAACACCATAGTGGGTGAATTCTTTTCCCATTATGATATTCAGCAACAGAACTGAAATATTCAACTTTTTTCTAGAAAAGCATACAAGAACATGAGAAATGTTTAAGTTTTATTACTAAGTGTGCTTATTCTGCATGTTATAAGACTGCATAAATTCTGCATGTTATGTAAAAGTGGCATGAACCTTGTCAACATAGGCAAAGTTCTAGATTCTGCCACAGACACTGTTGAGTTCAGAGAGACCGCATCACATGTTTCTGTTGCTAAAAGGGGGAACCCAAGATTTTTTTTTTTTTCTTTCTGATCAGTAAAGATCAATCCCATCTCAATTCTTATTCCTGTCTGGCTATTTAAATCAATTGTAAATGTTGTGCAATTGAGAAGAGCAGGAGGTGATGATAATCACAGATTATATCTTTCAGAGTTCTTTTTTTGGAACAGATATGGAGTCTCCCTAACTAAAGCCAAAACAAATAATGAAAGCAAAAGCACAACAAAACAAAGCAGAAGCTTATTAAAGTGTTTCTGGGTGACTCACAGAAATGAGAAAGTAGAAAATCAACCAGGAATTTGGAAAGACCGAAATCAAGAAAGTGCCCAGAATTTCAGTTGCAGATATAATTTTGAAAAAAAAAAACCACAAAACTCTTTAGAGTGCTATAATAAATTGATTCAGGAAAAAATTCATAAAAAGACTACATAAAGAGAGCAGGAAAGTACAAAGTAATAATTAATAAACAAAAATAAATATAATATTTAAGGAAGAAACCCAAACAAATCAGTAGTTGATGTACCTGACTGCATCCCCCACCACATATCACATATAACCCTTTCCTTTTCTCAGCATCTCAAAGCACAGAATTATTCTCCAAATAAAATAATTCAAACTTTTAATTGACAGAGAAAAATACGCCTTTGGTGTAAATTCTTGCTTTCATGTCTTGGCAGTCATCTTACTTACATTAACATATAGTAAGAGGCATAAATACATAGGGAGTGTCCCAGGAATTATCTAATTTCTATCTAAATACCCCTTCTTTTGACATCTTTGTCATTGCTTGCTGAAAGATTCTTTAAAATTTCTGTTCATCTGGCTGGAAAATTTTGCATTCTATAACTTTGTTTTGTGTACTATAAGTATATAAGTGCATTTTCTGTGTGTAGGTAGATAGAGACATATCTATCCATCTATCATCCATCTTTATAGTTGGTCAAAGTTCTATTAACTAATATTTTCTTTTCTTTTCCACTTCTTATCCCTGACTATGAGTTCTACCACTAAGGATGGCTAAAAATATAGAATAAAATAAAATAAATGCTTTGTTTCCCGATTTTCTTGTTTTTTTGAACTTATGGAAAGCTGGGAGTAAAATTTACAGAGGTACATATCAGTATGTGTGGGTTTAAAGAATCCAACCAATAGGCACATGACTGCAGTACACAGAGTTTCGTTGTGAAAGCAATATATATACATGTGATTTTCAAGTACTTTTCGTAATTATTCAGGTCTCATACTGTTCATTAGAATTCTCTCAAGGTATGTAGGTAACAATTTTAGTAATTATGAATCCCTGTTTATGAAACAAGTGTCTTTGAACTTAGCTACCAATCGTAAACTGAGTGTTACCTGATGCATACACAGGAGCATTTCATCTTTAAATAGAAATGATATATGCAAACTGGATACAAATAGGTCTGAAAAGATGAAAATAAATTACATGAGCAAGTGGCTAAGACTATCTATCATAATACCTACTTCTCCTATTCTGCCTCACCTCTCTCACAACAATGGTATAACCTCATGGAGTGTGTACTAGGACTATGAACAGGAGAGACAGAGAGAGAGAGAGAGAGAGAGAGAGAGAGAGAGAGAGAGAGAGAGAGAGAGAGAGAGAGAGAGAGAGAGAGAGAGAGAGAGAGAGAGGAGAGAGAAAGTGGCCTGGTTTGCAGTTGTATCTGCATATAAAAGTGGCATTATTTACAAGTGAATGGCTCCTAAAAAAACAGCCGTATGCAGTGTTGGCTATAAAAACAGTTGAAAGAAAACTTCAGAACTTTGAGCAAAATATATGATTTTCACTTTGTTATGAAGGAAAGGCATCCAGAGGCACAGGCCTTGGGCAAAGACTCATGGACAGTACTAATGCGTTGAATGGTTAGTTTGGGTCTTAAGAAATCAAGATTAAAATCACTGGTGATTAGGAGTTCTGATAAAGAGTCATCTGAATACATCTCTTACCATGTTTCCCCAAATATAAGACCTAGCAGGACAATCAGCTCTAATGCGTCTTTTGGAGCAAAAATTAATGTAAGACCCCCCATCTTATATAAGACCCAGTCTTATATTAAAATAAAACCTGGTGTTACATTATATTATATTAAATAAGATCCGGTCTTATATCACATAAGACCGGGTCTTATTTTACATTAGAGCTGAATGTCCTGCTAGGTCTTATTTTCGGGGAAACATGGTAGAACAAAAACAAAGTATGAATTTGTTTTTCCATAAAGACGCCCATTAGAGGGCATTCTCTGCACAGATAAGAAACACCTTTCTGTGAATGCCATCTTTATTTAGTTCCTCAAGTTATTCAATAGGCACAACTACAGTGCGATCACAGTGGCACAACTGGAAAGCCTGGCTGGATTCAACAAAATGTACTAGCCATCGTCTTATCTACCACCACAGATAGGAGCAAATCCAGTTTTATCCTGTTTCTCATAATCATATAGCCCATCTAATAATAACCTCATTATCACACTTTAGTAACTGATATTTTCTGGAGCTAGGTTAATTTAAGAGAAATATAGCTGTATTGACTGGGGTGAGCATTACTTTTTGGGAAGCAGAATTCCTATGGATATTGTCTCAAAATTGTGGTAATGGGAAGCAAACATTCTGAAACAACATGAGTTTGTGTCAGGCAAGGAAAAGCTTGCTAGTTCCATTTCCGAGTCCAGCTTGCCCACCGCAAAAGCCAATGTGGGGCTTCAGCCACCTGAGGATAGATTATATTGTATCCCTTTTTCATGACAGAGTCTGTGACATGTTCTCCCAGGGGTATTTACATAATGTAAGCAAGCATATGCCTGCTCAAAACACTTTTGTCAGCACCACGCACTGTAGAACTATAGGTGCCAATCATTTTTCCCTCCATGGTAATGGGAGTGCAGCATTCTTCAACCAAAGAAAGGGAATGAATAGTTGCTGAACAGCAAAATTTGTGGGATGGTCTGTTTTTTCTGTTGAACCCTCTAGATCAGCTCTTTACTCTTTAGACCCCTGTATACTGTGTTCACTGGCCATGCTTGCTGCATTGCTTCTACCTGGGCTGGACCAAGGACAAACACCAAGAAAAAATAGAAATGGGGGAAAGGGTGAAGCCAGTTGTTTCCATTTTTCATCCTCTATGCTTTTTTGCTATACCTCAGATCACGTCCCACTTCTGATTATATCCCACACAGATGGTTCCTCCTCCTTGGAAGGCCAAGCTTGTTAGATACAAAAGTCACCTTGAGATATACCAATGCCAGCATACTTTTGGCTTTACCAGACATTCTGACCCATGTACCAGGCATGAAAACTAAGTAACTTTGGACCCTCTGTATCAGCACAGTCATTGACTGAATATTACCAAGTTGGTCCAGTTGACACCACAGAGATCAAAATAATTGTCCAACTGAGCTTTCCCCAAATTTCTGATATGTAGAAGCCTGTGACAAAAATAATTTCTTAAACCATTAAATTTTGGGTTAGTTTGTTATGCTGCTATAGAGAACTGCATCAGAATTGGATAATAGATTAATGGTGGTGTAAAAACTCCTAAAATATATAGCGTTATTTTGTTATGGTAATAGGCAGAAACTAGAAGGGTCTGGAGAGTGCATTTGTAAAAATTGGGGGCCTCTGTAAGGGTGCTGAGAACTTGAAGAAGAACAGAGTAAATGACTTTGCAGTCTGGAAAAAAACAGAAACACTTTTATGTAGTAGTGGAAATTTGGCAACATCGCTTGCTATAGTAATGTGAAAAATACAAAGCAGATGTCATGAACTCTTACATAACAGGGAAGATTTCAGGCAGGATAAATAAAGTCTCCTCTGACTTCTAGCTGCCAATGATAAAATATGAGAAAGAATGAACTGGATAGGTAGGTACTGGTTCCATGTCTGAGAAAAATATTAGAGGAAGTATGAAAGTAGGTTTGAATGTAGGTTTGCTGGTTTTAAAATATAACTGGTTCTCATCTCATTTTCCTTGTAGCAAAAGATTTTCAAACTAAGGAACAACATCAAGATAAAGATCAAGTCCAAAGTGCTGCCAATAACCATGGCCTCAGAGCTAAGATATCAGGTGAACCTTTGTGTAGACCCAAAACTCAAGAACCTTCGTGTAGACCCAAAAAAGATACATGGACACATCTAATAGGGTTCTTAAGACTTCAGTTTGGTACAGAACAGTGCCCAGACTCTCAGCTCAAGGTAGAGATACTTTGGTCTATAAAAGCAAGGTGAAAAGAAGTAATAACATTGGTTATAATAAGGTAGAAAGGAAGGCTCAAACTGTTTTCAAAGTAATTATACTTGTTCAACTGAAGATACAAAATGAAAAGAGGCCTTTGGACACCCAAGAATCAAGCTGAAAAAGCTACTCATTTGAAAATATGGTCATTTCTTATTAAAAAAAAAAAAAAAAAGCTAGTGTGAGAAAGTATAAAAAAGCAGAGAGCAGATCGAATAGGCAAAGGAATCACTCCTAGGAAGCATGACTGGGCTTTAATCACTGAACTAGCAACATTTTCTCAGCTCGATCCAATGACTTCTATGTACCCTTCACCACCCTATCCCCACTTTTCGATTGAGACTGTCTATTGCATGATCTCATTTCTATCTCAAGATTGTATATTAGATCTTTGGATTGAAAATAACCTGCCTTTTTGTTTCATGGGACTTTAGATTAATAGAAACTGTGGTTTAGAAAATATACCCAAGGAAACTCATTTGCACATTAACAAGATCCTGAGCTCAACAACAATTGAACTGATATGATGGAATAAGACTTTTGGGGGCTTGTGTAGGGACAAGTATATTCTGCATCTGGGAGGGGTGTGGGTCACTGGGAGCCAGAAGACAGACTGAGATAGCTAATCTTCAATGGTGCCCAATCAACCACACCTTTCAACATTCATTTGGACTAGCCTTGTGTAACCAAAATATACCTAGTGGAAGTGTAAGAATGCAGTCTGAGGCAAGGTGGTAGAAAGCCTTGCCATTTCCATGTTGATTTCTTGGAATCTTTTGAACTGCCATGTATGATGTGCAAACACCTTGGGGGAACCTACTCTGTGAGAAATCCCAAGGCAGACATACAGAGAAGCAGTATAGATAGAGACAGCAATACCCTCCGATAACCAATAGTTTCAGTTATTATATCATAGGTGTGAGTCATCTTGAACCCCCATTCAAGACTAGCAACAACCTTAATATCAATAAATGAATCATATATGCAAATGGCCTAGCTGAAACTTTTTTGAAATACTGATTCACAAAATCAAGAGCAAAATATAATGGTTCCTTAAGGTTATTAAATTTAGAGTACATTATTATATGATAATATATCACTAGAACATACTTGGCATTTAAGTAATTAGAGTAAACTCTATCATTCCAATGCCACCATTATTTATATATGTTCTCCTTTCAACTTATGATAAAAATTTGAACCCTACAGATTAACTGTTTATTTGAATTATTATTTTTGGTAATTGTTTTTGTATCTTTGCTTTGCACTGCTGACACTAAGGTAATTGTGAGAAGAACTGCAATTTCAATATTTTTAAATTCCAAAAGCATAAACATAAGGTATGTATACGCTGTAAAAGGCTTGATAAACTGTATGTATGACATAAAGTTTAATCATCCTTAAACATGAATTGAGTTAATAAGTGATAAATATCTCATGTGGTCAGACCCAAACCATATCAGTGCAACATGTGCAATTCATGAAGCTGGCTATTATAATCAGTCTAAACCCAGGGCAATGTTTATAGGTTTACAAATCAACTATTTTCTAGACTAATGGTCCTTCTAGTGAAAAATGAGTGATAGGAGGATAGGTTAAGCAATGACATATTTTATTATCTACAGTGTCTTCAAACTAAGTCAGAAGTAGAAACAAACCCATGTGCTACAATAGAAACTCTGTCTCTCTAAAGCATGAGATAACAGATTAAACTTGTAAACATTACCTGCATTTCTTACAGCATGACCTCATTCTTGCTTTTCATCATAAACCCTTTCAAGTACATCCCCAGACTGTTCCCCAAGATCAATATCACTAATTAATCTTCATTTTAAATATGATTTACTTCATTATCATGTTCATTATAATGCTACTGATTTAGGATAGATCACCATTGCCATGGCTACCAGGAATGCTGTGGATGTAATTAACTGTCTTTACCAATGAGGTATTTGCTTTGGATTGCCTCAAAATAATGGACAAAATAATGTAAAATATTCCACAATTCTACCTCTGTTTTTAAATCAATTTCTGGAGACCTATAAAATGTCCCCCAATTAGGATTTCATCATTCCATCCATAATTTAAAATCAGGAATATATACTTATTTTTGCCATGTCAATAAAAATTCTTTCAAATTACCCCTCATATCAAAATATTTATTTATTTTATAGTTGTTCTCTATAGATCAATGGATGAAATCTATCTGAATCAAGAAAAATATTCATTATTTACTCATACATAAAAACATAAAAATGTGCTAATTTGTACATTGAAGACGTGCATCTTTTATTCCTATAACAATGTTGAAGATAACTGCTCATGATGATTTTTATGTTCCCAGAAAACAAAAATTAAAAGTACACAATTGATGCAAAAGAGGAAATGATTTCAACGTGTATGTTCGAAATTGGTTTTTCATTTTATGCTGGATGAAAGCTGAGCTTTGGAAAACAATTGATGCAACCACTGAATGATGATACTGAATCTTTTCATGTTTCATAGTATTAAGTAGGTCAGTGAAAAAGAACAAAAGCTTTTATGAAATAAATTGGTCTGTATGTTATTTTATAATAAAAACAAAGCATTGCACTTTATTGTGATGATTTCATTTCTGTGATAAATAATATGGTTGTAACATTTTTCCTAATATACAATTTTAAAAATACATACTTAAATATATTTAATAATTCTTGTAATTACATTTATTTATATTATTTATTTTTATCCAAATATATTTAATTTGTAGCTGCAATTCATATCAGTTAAAATATTGTAATTTTAAAAAGGTAAATCTAGAAGTCTATGTCTAAAAAAATAATTTTGAGTTTGGTGACATGCAAAAGTACAAGCAATTCACTGAGTCGAATTGATATAACTCTGAATTACATTTGTATAGCTCTATGTAGAATATTAAAATTCTTCTGTATAAAAATAATAATACATTGCAAACATTGGTTTTACAGGGTTTATTTTAAATGCTGTAGAATAATAAATTGTATTGTTCCATTCTTCTGTGGCTATAAAGCATAGGTTGAAAACCTATTGTATGTACTTATATATACCTTATCCAAATAAATCACAAAATGCAAGAGAGCATGCATATGCTCAGTGCTTCAGAGGATTTTAAATGGTGGCAAGTACTGAAAGCTATTCTGTGGGAGAAATTAATTAATATTGATCTAAGCACTGATGATAGGTTAAGAAAGGGGAGAAAATCAACTCAAACTGTGGCTATGTTATGTGTTTATGATATATATTTATATAGACACCTATATATAGATATCTATTTATCTATCTACCTATCTATCTATATCTATTTATTTATCTCTATATATATGTAGATAGATATCTATACCTATCTATCTATATCTATCTATAAATAAGTAAATATATATATATATATATATATATATATATATATATACACACACATGCACACACACACACACACACACACACACTGCAGGAATGTATGCGTGTTTGTTCATGTGTGCCCAAATGCTTTCCCATCCACAGAATGATGTTCTAGAAAAAGACTGCTTGGGTTTGAACTTTAGCTGCATCACTTCCTATCTGTGTGGCATCTGGTGATATACATAACACTTTTTTATCTGTAAACTGAGGATAATAATGCCCATTAGTGCCCATTACATGGCTTAAATGAGAAAACATAACATATTTTGAATAATGAATGTCACTTGCTATTACATAAAAAATTTAATTTTATAAATTAGGCTGGGTCAAAAAAACAAGGTTTGAAGAAATCCAAGATGACAGAGTAGATAAACACTGTGCCTGCTTCCTTATGTGAACACATTAAAATTACAACAAATTTATACAACAATCAACCTGGAGAAACATCTGAAGTCTAGCTGAACGTAAGTCCTATAACTAAAAATACACAGAAGAAGCCATGTCGAGACCAGTAGAAGACGCAGAGATGCAGAACAAGCCCCAAGCTCACTTTGGCAGTGGAGAATCAAGAGGGATATCTTGGCCAAAGAGGTTCCCCCTGGAGGAGGAAGGTACCCCAGCCCCCCACACCACGCTCCCCAACCTGGAGTACTAGTATTGGGAAGAGGAGCCCCAACAAATTCTGACTGTTAAAAACATGGGGATTCTGACCATTCAGTTGGGAAAGAAGGCTGCGGAAAACACAGACGTCCACCTTAAAGACCTGTGCACAGACTCATTCACTCACAAGCACTCACCTTGGGCTCCAGAGGAGGGACAGTGACTCAAAGTTCTCTAGGACATATGGAGGGCAGACCAAGGATTGTGGCTTTAGGAGGAGGACTAGAGGACAGTCGGCATTTTCCTGCTGAGAGGTGCTTCTCCTGAGCATCTGGCAGACGGGTGCCATCTTTCCTTTGTTGAGCCCACCCCCACAGGCCAAATATGAATCTGATTAGCCTGGTGAACTCTGCTGCTCCACCCTGCTGACTCAGCTGAAACTCTGAAGCACCCAACTTACATACCACCAGAGGCGCTTTTTCTGTTAGCAGCCAGCCCCTCCTGCATTGTCCTCTTTGTTAAAAAAACTACTGGAGTCCACAGGCCCCAGGCAGGCAGCCACTGGCCTTGCTGTGCTTTGAGACTTTTTCTGAGTCACTCCAGTCTCAGTACTGGCACCAAACCAGAGTCTACATTAACCTGGTAACCACAACTCTTCCCACTCTAGGAACTCCCTGCCTCATCCAACTTGATTACCACAGAAGGCGTTATCAGGGTCTAAACTTTAAGGGAGCTGGCAGGAGGCAGCAAACCTCCCGGTATTATGGCTTTTTGCAGAGCTACACCAGACGCGGTACTGCCCTTGGTTTGCAGTGTGGCCTCTCACATGTGCATCCAGCTTTAGCACAGACAGCCACAATTGCAAATTGCTTTGTGGTTCCTACCAGGTAGCCCTCAGCCAGTCACAGGCAGTGGGTGACCTGGCCCTGCAACAGAGCCACTCCCAAGAGTACCCAGAACAAACACACTTGGAGACTGGTCTCAGACCACAGCAGAGCACCACCCTATTAGCCCCACAAGAGGCACACAAAGTGTGGTTTCTAAAAGAAACAGTGCCCACTGGGGCAAATCCCACTTAGGGGTTAGATGTCCTGCACGTCAGCCCATAAGCTTTGGATGTGGCCAAACTCCACAGCCAGTCAGCCTGAGGGTCAATCCCACCAACTGATGTGCCAATAGTAATCAACGATCAACTATAACAGAAGGGTACACACAACACACACAAGGGACACACCGGAGCACCTGGGTCACGTGACCAGGGAGACAGTGTCCCTGTGTACCACAGATTACGTAGGGACACCCGGCCAAGACCAGGAGACATATCAGTCTGTCGTGCGGGGTCTCCTGCAGGGTCTTTGCTCCCGCTACCCACATAAGAACGCAGGATATGGCTAGGCCAAAAAGGAACACCCACGGAGCCATAAGTAGGGAAGTCTTACCATTATGGTCTCACTGGAGGCTGGGTTCACACGACATGTGACCTGCTGTCCGCTTTGCTGCCAACCGACCGACTCTCCTCCACTCTCCTCGGCTTCCCTCCGTAGCCGCGGCAGTTATATCAGTGACCAATGGCTCACTGGTTACAGCTGACAGCTAACTAGCCACAGCTGATGGCCATCTGATCACAGTTGATTTCATTCACTACCCAAGCCAGCACCTTTCTATGTGAGGCCGAGAGCCTGGAAACTGCTCTCTGGGGCTCTGTCACCACATAGCCCTACCTAATATATAGAAATAAAGACACAGAGGCAGCCAAAATAAGGAAACAAAGAAATGCATCCCAAATGAAAGAACAGGAGAAATATCTATAAAAAATAAACTAAACAAAATGGAGGCAAGCAACCTAAAATAGACAAAGTTCAAAACAATAGTTATAAGGATCCTCAAGGAAATTAGTCACAACTTCAACAAAGACATAGAAAGCATTAAAAGGATATACAAACCATAAAAAAGAACCAGTCCGTCAGAAGTGAAGAATACAAAAACTGAAACGAAGAGTGCACTAGAGGCGCCAGCACACTAGATAAATCAGATAATCGACAAAGTAATCTGAAAGACAAAGTAGCAGAACACACTCAATCAAAACACAAAAAAGAAAAAAATAATAAAAAAAATAGGACAGTTTAGGAGATCTCTTGGACAATATCAAGCATAAAAACACTCACATCATAGGGACACCAGGAGGAGAGAGAATGCAAGTGTGGGGACAGAGCCCCAGAGAGCTGTTTCCAGGCTCTTGGCCTCACGTGGAAAGGTGCTGGCTCAGGTAGTAAATGGCCATCAACTGTGATTGGATGGCTATCAACTGTGGCTAGTTGGCCGTCAGCTGTAACCAGTGAGCCATTGTCCACTAGTATAACTGCCATGGCTACGCTAACAGAATATGGGGTTAGCAAGAAGATGGTGGCTGGCAAGTGCGGATTGCAATTAGCAAGAGGGGTTGGTTGGTTGGCAGAGAAGCGGACGGCGGGTTGCGGATAGTGTGCCTCCTGTTTCCTGTGTCTCCAACCCAGTAGCCAGGGAGAATATAGTGGTATGACTCCCCTATCTATGGCTCTGTGGGTGTTCCTGTTTGGCCTCACCATGTCCTGCTTTCTTATGTGGGGAGTGGGAGCTTAGACCCCGCACAGCACCCTGCATGGCAGCAAGGGATTGAAAACTTATTTGAAGAAATAATAACTGAAAACTTTCCTAACCTGATAAAGGAAATAGACATACAAGTCCAGGAAGTGCATAGAGTCCCCAATATGATGAACCCAAATAGGTCCACACCAAGAAATATTATAATTAAATGGCAAAGGTTAAAGACAAAGAGCATCCTAAAAGCAGCAAGATAAAGGCAATTAGTAATTTTTACAGGAGCTCCCATAATAATGTCAACTGATTTCTCAACAGAAACTTTGTAGGCCATAAGACATTGGCACAAAATACTCAATGTGGTGAAAAGCAAGGACATACAACCAAGACTACTCTAACCTGGAATATTATCATTTAGCATCAAAGTCAGATAAAGAGTCTCCCAGTCAAGAAAAAGCTGAAGAATTTCATCACAACCAAACCAGTATTACAAGGAATGTATGAGTTACTTCTTTAACATGCAAAAATAAAAATAAAATTGAAATTATGAATAAAAAAATGGCAATAGCTACCTATCTGTCAAAAATTAGTTTCAATGTCAGTGGATTAAATGCTCCAATCAAATTATACAGGAAGGCTGAATGGATAAGAAAACAAAACCCTTACATATACTGCCTACGAGAGACTCACTTCAGATTGAAAGACACAGACAGAAAGTAAAGGGATGAACAAATATGTTTTATGAAAATGGAAACGGAAAAAACAACAAAAAAAGCTGGGGTCGCAAAGAGAAAATGGACTTTAAAACAAAGGCTATAACAAGAGACAATGAAGGACCCAGAAACCCACTACAAGTTATTTTTCCGAAGAAACCCAAACTCTCCTTCGAGGGGAAATGTACATCCATATGTTCACTGCAGCATTGTTTACAATGGCCAAGATGTGGAGGCAGTCTGGGTATTCATTGATTGAAGATGGATAAAGAGGAGGTGGTACATATATACAATGCAATATTGCTCGCCTAGGGTAGGGAATGTGTTCTTACCATGTTCTGCAAAATGGATGGACCTGGAAGGTGTTGTACTGAATGGAGTGTCAAACAGACAAAGACAGATGCAATGTGACTTTGTGTATGTATGGAATCTAAAGAACAAAATTAACAAACAAAACAAACAAACTCATAGATATAGAAAACATTTTGATAGTTGCCAGATGGGAGGGAGGATAAGGGTGTGGGTTAAAGATGGGGAAGGGATTAAGAAGTACAGATTGGTTGTTACAAAGTAGTTATGGGGATATAGGGTATAGCATAAGGAATATAGTCAATAATATGGTAATAATTATGTATAGTGCTAGGTCGGTATTAGTTAGGGGGATCACTTCTAAAATTATATAAATGTCTAACCATGAGCTGTACACCTGAAATTAATACAAAATAATATTGAATGTCAACTGTGATTTAAAAATTTAAAAGACGGGGGTACTGTGAAGGGCAAAAAGAGTTCCAAATTTCCAGGTATAAAACAAATAAGTCACAGGGATTTAACATATAGTATGGGGGATATAATATAATCAATAATAATGTGAGAGCATTGTACAGTGTCAAATGGTTGCTGGACTTGTCATGGTGATTACTTCTTTAGGTATATAAATGTTGAATGATGATGGTGTACCACTGAAACTAATACAATATTATATGCTACCTATATTATAATAAAATCTTAAAAAATAAGGATTAATCAAAATAAAATAAAAATAAACAAGCAGTGTGCTTAATTTTTATCATTCAAAATTGTTTTTCATTAACCCTCTCATTAGCAAAGTAGTAATAGTGCAATGAATTTTAATGCATTTTTTTCTTAATCCTCTATTTTGGAGTAAATATAATCACTTGACATATCTCTATTGCATACAGGCGAGTACAAATTGAAAATGAATGAAAGGACGCAAAATACCTATCAAATCACATCCTGGTGAATGATAGTATGTTAGGTTTTAACACTTCTGAATCAGGTCCAGCATTAAGTATTCAAGGACCTCTAAGACCTAAATTAAGATCCATTAATCAAAACTCACCATGAGAAACTGTGACATTCAGATGTGCTCTCTGTTTGAGCCCAGGATGGACAATCTGTTTCTGAAACATTGCTTCTAAATCTCTGACCTTCTGTAGTCTCACCTTTCATCATTATTTACTTCTTTGAACTAGTTCAAACTACTGTGAAAAAAAAAAAGTCAGACTGTAGCTAAAACAGGCTACTGGATTGAGGAAACCATTACACAAAAAAGAATGTATACATTCTTCAATACTTTTTGCAGTCTCTCAAGTTCACTTTCCCCTAAGCCAATATAGATATGCTAAACTTTTAATATGTACATACCATCACTAATAGTGCTAGAGTTTGCTTACTGAGTTGTATAACAGCTGATATTTTGTAGAGTTTGTATTATGCCCAAATTAAATTAGAAAGCCTCCTCTATTAATATGCCTAGTTCACAGTCATTATTTACATGGTCTTAAATTTTATTTTGACCCTATGAGGTCAATTAAGTTTGCAAATTCATCCTAGAAAAAGTGCTACATATCTCATTGCTGAGTATTATTACAGTCACCTTCGAAGTACACCCCTTGGGAAGTTATGCATTGACACGAGCGCCTA
The DNA here is from genome assembly GCF_964194185.1 of Rhinolophus hipposideros. NCBI lineage: Eukaryota > Metazoa > Chordata > Mammalia > Chiroptera > Rhinolophidae > Rhinolophus > Rhinolophus hipposideros. Next base: position 72,533,232 of record NC_138050.1, read on the forward strand.
GTCCACCCTTCAAAGCAATTTTGGAACTCTCTTTTTGGAATGGCCATCAGAACTGTCATTGTGTTACCCTTGATTTACTGAATGTCATCAAAATGTCTTTGTTTCAATATTTCTTTTATCTTCGGGTAAAGAAAGAAGTCATTGGGGGCCAGTCATTGAGTGCCAGGTGAGTAGGGAGGGTATCCCAATACAGTCATTTGTTTACTGGCTAAAAACTCCTTCACAGACAGTGTTGTGTGAACTGGTGCATTGTCGTGATGCAAGAATGATGAATTGTTGGCGAAAAGTTCAAGTCATCTAACTTTTTCATGCAGCCTTTTCAGCACTTCCAAATGGTAAACTTGGTTAACTCTTTGTCCAGTTGGTACAAATACATGATGACTAATCCCTCTGATACCAGAAAAAGGTTAGCACATCATAGAAACAAGTTCGGGAACTTAATTGTCCAACCTCGTATACAAGTTCATGACACATTGAGTGGTAGATGTGTCTCTGTGGGAGGCAATGATACCCTAGATATGAATCACTGCTCTGGAACAATAACAATTAAATGATAATTCAACATATTAGTATTCTAAATGTCAACCACACTAATTTCAAAAGCATTTCCATATGAATACAGATATAGAATTCTATGTGTCATTTTAATTTTATTAAAGTTCTTATTTGAAACTTAAAAGTTATTTATGCTGTGTGGTGTTAAAAAAAAACTATGGGAAAATTACTATCTAGATAGCTTAAAAATGTTCAAATAATAAGCAGATATGAACTCAGATTTTAATGAAAATTTGAATCAATGAAAATTATATGGTTGTTGATTTTGTATGACTACATCTGTTTGAATAAATTCTTATCTGAGAAGCAACAATTCCAGATGAGAGGAACTAAGTGCAGTGAAGTTAGAACTTGTCACAAAATGTTGCAGACATAAATTTCACATTCTTGTTTTGTCAATAACTTAACATTCTCTAAAACTACAAATAAGTGTTCTAATAGTTTCATGATTTAAATGAAACTCTAACATTTTGTAACCGCCTGAAGTGGAAGCATTATTTTTCACTGAATTCTATAGGAATATAACACATAATTTCTATTCAATCTATATTTAATATTTCAAATCCAAATGACTGCCTGCAATATCCAATAATAAAATTTAAAATGGTGTAATGCCTTTGTATATCCTGGTTTGGAATGTGGAATTCTTTAACTTAGAAACTAATGCAAATATTTATGTAATACAAAACCACTTATGATATAACTGATGCTAAATACAAAGATATATTGGTTTTCATGCATTTGCTAGTGAATGATCACTAGTTAGGACATTAATTGGAAAATACATACTTGGATATCTTTTATAATAAATCATTATCTTTTCCTTCTCTTTAGAATCATTTCCATCACTGTATATGTATACAAATAGACAGAAACTATCCCTGTCCCCAAATTTCTCTCTGGCTACAATATAATTTCTTTGTTTACCTTTACAATAAACTCCTGGAAAGGATTTTCTACACTTGAAGTCTCCATTTGTCTACCTCCCCTACCTTTTGAGCCCATTCCAATTAGGCATTCTTACGACACCACTACAGTAAAATCATGGAAACAAATTTCCAAGTCATCAGAGATTTTTATATTTCAAAACCTATGTTGTTTCCCACTTTACTTCTTTTGCCACCTCTCATCAGCATTTAACATGAGAGGCCTGTCCATCTATATTGAAACATTTTCTTTATTTGGCTTCTCAGATATCGTATCGTATCTTTGCTAGTTATCTTCACTTTCTAAATATCAAGACTGTAACTCAATACTCTGATCCTTTCTCCTTCTATTCTTACCCTTTATGGATTCTTATGGTCATATGGATTTAATTGTATAACAAAGTTTTTATCTATTCAGAAACTCCTTCACTGAATTCCAGCTTTCTACCTAAAACTGTATTCTTGGCATCTTCTCTTAATTATCAAATGTCTCAAATTTACCATGTCACATACTGATCTTATTTCCAATCCAAACTCACAGACTATTGATACTCCAAATTTCCCCCACCCCCATCACTGTGTAATATTCAGTTCCTTTGTCCCAAAAGCGTGGCTAGTTTAACTCTTGTTTTTTGTAACTGACACGCAAACTATCTTCCTTTTGGTCTGTCTTTAAAATATATTTAGACTCTGTACATTTCTCATAGCTTCCTCAGCTACCACTGTATTCCCAGCTGCCATTATGTCTTACATGGACTAAAGTGACAGCTTCTAATTTGGTTACCATACTGTACTCGTGACTTTTTTACATTTTCCTTCTTAGCGGCCACTGAGCAATGTTTTGGGGTTTTGTTTGCTTTGCTTTTTCCATGTTATTTTCCCTATAGTAGTGAGTGTATTGCTTTTAGCATAGGATTAATCAATCCTTAGCAGGCAAAGGACAAATTAAATCTTAAATCCGTCAGTTGCCCCCATCATTATCTGTATTCTAGACTTTGCCTTCACTCAAACTGTTATAATAGTTTTAGATAGTCTTAAAATTCCTTTTTCCTTTTTCACAAATCTCCACCTCTACTCTGTATTCTCTGACCAATCCCTATATATTTCAGAATTAAAGTTAGATGTGTCACTTTTAGAAGGATACCACACCCCAAAACTTCATACAGTTACACTGAGCTGGGGTAACCTTTGCAAGATTCTCTAATTTCAATGCATTAAAAACAAAAGTCATGTATAAAATGGAAATGTCATAGCAATATCTACATCATTGTCTACATGTAATTTACGTGATGCACTTGTACAATTGTCTGGCATATTTTTTAATAGTGAAATATATCTTAATATTATTGTTTTATTGTAATGTTTATGTTCATGAATTTATATTTACTTGCAGCTGTACAGAAAAAGGTCCTGCTTTTAATAGAAATTTTTATATGGAAGGAGCACTCATCATTTAGGAAAATACTTTCATAAATCAATTGAAATAAAAAATAAGATAATGTAGATGAAGTAATATCCTGAAGAAATAGTAAAAAAGATAGATATTCCCCTTTGCACTAAAACGGGAAAAGGATTTAGAAGTGGCTTTGAGAAGGAAAGAAAAGCAGAGCAGTCGATTGGCTGAGTATCATGGCTAGCTGGCCGTGGAATTTTGAGAACTGCTGGGTCTAAAACTCAAAATTAAATGATTTGATTTAAGGCTCTTTAAATCCCACGTGTCTCACCCTGAAAATAAACATAAGGACATTTGGCCTATGAAGGGACTGGTAGTTGATGTTGCCTTTATCAGTGTTTTTCTTTGTGGGAGATTTGTCTATATTAATTATGTAAAGGGCTGGAGATTCAAATTTTACTGTATGTCAGATCAGAAATAAAAGACAAATTTGTAGATTGGAAGATGTACTTTCAGACAGGGAAAAAGCAGGAACCAGAGATAACCATGAGAACCTAAGAACTCAGACATTTATTGGGAGCATCCTGACAAAGAACATGAATGGGGTTAAATGATGTATAGATCTCAATTGTCAGTAACCCAAGGTAGTATCTGTATAACATTTACATTCATCACAGTGGAATATAAGAATGTTTTATGTGTTTGTCTCCATTATTAAACTGTGTGATTTTTGAAGAAAGGGTCTGAGAATCTGTCTATCTATCTATCTATCTATCTATCTATCTATCTATCTATCTATCTATCTATCATCTATCTATCTATCATCTATCTAATTATAGAATTAATATATAATTAATAATTAAAGAATCTTGCACAGATAGTCACTCACAAATATTGGTTTTGACTTTAATCCTATACATTGGTTAACTCAGGGAGAATGATGTAACCTCAGTCTCACAACTAGTTTCATTGCTATGTAAACATTGTAATAGTAATCATTGCTATGATTCTCTTCATAAAATCATTGCCTACTTTCTGGCTCTCGCAAATCCTGTTGAGATATCTAGAAAATATTGCTGATGTATATCAAAATCCGTTTTGCCTTTTACTCCCTATGCATTGATGGCATTATTTTTAAAAGCGGAGATGGAAATAAATTAATAATAGGGCCCCTATGTCTTTATATACAGGTAAGCTTAGCGTACTAAAAATAATTGAGAACGCAAAGTAGAAAAGCAAATTTCATAGGAATTGAGAGATGTATTCCTTTATAATAAAATGATGATGTACTGCGAATCATAAGTTTTCCCTTACAGATTTGTGAATTATATCTTCAACTTCAAATTAAAGTATTTTAAAAAGATTATTTTATCAATCTTTAACAGTGTGTGATATGGGGTTATCAAACATAATAACTAAAAAAAATATTTTAAATGTGTGAAAGATTATGTGACCTTGGGTTTTGTAATTTCTGTTATAAAATTATAGTGTCATTACAGTACTCATCCCCATTATTCATAAAGGTTGATGCCAATATATAAAAATATACAAGGTTAATTCTATTTTGTAAACTTGTTTTAATATGGAAAGTAGAATATTATTAATACAATTTCTTCTCCCAAGTTCCAATGTCATAACATTAATACACAAAAAGATGTTTGTAGCAATAACTCATTACTTTTTTATTTCTTGTTGTTTTAATTTTATGAAATGTAATTTTATATTATGGACAAGTAATAATATGTAGTCCCCAGGTCTACAAATGCATCCATCATTGAGTTATACTGTCTATTACACGTAAATCTTTCTTGCTGATTACCTTTCTCAGAGCCCTTCTATACTCTTTTCAAACAGTCAAGGCTCATTTATGGTTTTGCTTCGGAGTATCACCCTGGGACTTCCTTTCACTGAAATTCTTGGTTAGAATATGTTTCTAGATATTCTGCCATTGTTTTTGTTTGTTTGCTTGTTTGTTTGTTCTTTTAGAAAATGTCTACCCCAACTGATTTATCTCCATTGGGTGACTTAAATATATCCACTTATAAATTTGTCTTAGGAGTGAATGAGGGGTACAAAAACAAAGTAGGGTTGATATATTGCTTCATTCATAAGTTGAAAATCAAGTTGTCTTAATTTATCCTCTAACAGTATGATTGATAGAAACTCTATTGTTAGGTTGATGGTTATCTGTGTGAGAGTCATGTACTTTAGACGCATTTTTTTAAATAAAATGTATTTCTTAGAATAGTTTTAGATTTATAAAAAGCACAAGATAGCACAGAGAATTCCCAGACAGCACACACCCACTTTCCCTTATTATTAACACCTTATATATTGTGGTTTATTTGTACAATTAACGAATCCATGTTAATACCAGATTATGATTTGCTTTGCTTGTACCTAATGCCCTTTTTCTGTTCCAGGATCCAATACAGGATACCGCATTACATTTGGTGTCATCTTCTCTCACGCCATTCTTGTCCATGATGATTTCTCTGACTTCCTTTGTTTTTGATAAAATTGACACCTTCAGGGTGGTATTTGTAGAATGCCCCTTAACTGAAATTTGTCTGATGTTCTTCTTATGATAGGAGTGGGATTATGGATTTTGAGAGGAAGATCACAGAGGTAAGGCATTATTTTCAACACATTATATCAAGAATACATACTATCAACATGACTTATCACTGTTGATGTTGAATTTGATTACTTGGCTAGGGTTGTGTCTGTGTTTGTCCACTATAGTTTTCTTTTTTCTGTTTTAACAGACTGTAATTTTTGTAAGGAGGTCACAATGTGTAGCTCACACTTAAGGAATAAGTAATTATGTTCCATCCCTCAAAAGCTAGACACTATATATATTATTTAGAATTCTTCCACATGAAAGAGTTGTCTACTCTTCTCCATTTATTTGTTTATTCAATTATTTATATAAACCAGCATATCACTATGGATTCATGAATATTTATTTTATATTTTGGATTATACTCAATACTACTTTATTTATTTTATTGCTCAAATTGTTTTAGCTTTGGCCACTAGGAGCTCTGCAATTTGACTCTTGTCCCTTTGAAACATCCTCATTTTTCTAATCCTTTTTACTTTCTGACACAAAAATGCTCCAGGCTCCTTTTGTATATTTCCGGCCCCAGTCCTAGATCCAGTTTTCCAAGTAGCCCTGGTCCTCTTATTACAGACTGGTATTAAAAAACATTATCAGAGTCCTAAAATGTGTGTGTGTGTGTGTGGGGGCGTTCTAAAAGCTTTGTTAATCTTCTGTTTATTTTGGTGTTCTTTAATTTTGTCACACTATATTTTGGGGGTGAGTGTATCTGTTTTATTATTCCTAATAATGCAGTAGCTGTTTCATCTTAGGTATATATCAGTTTTTATTTTTAGATGATTTTTTGGGGTCAATTTATCTTTTCAGACTGCCCCTTACCATTACTATCCTTTTCTTGTTTTTACGAGTGCAGTATGTTCTCAACTTTCTCAGAGAATTTTTTTTGTCTATTTCATTTCTTTTTCTTTTTTAAATTAAATTTATTGGGGTGATAATGATTAGTAAAATTATATAGGTTTCAAGTGTATATTATATAGGTTTCAAATGCACGTTTCTATAATACATCATTATATTACACTGTGTTCACCACCCATTTTTCTTCTTCTTGATGAAATATGTTTTTATTTGTGCTTGATTTTTAAATTAATAGCTCTGTTTTATTCTTCTGGTTTTTGCACATTTGTTTTTCCATTCTCATTTATAAACAAAATACTAGATTTGCTATTTTAGCAGCTGATATGGTTTTCCTCAGCTGTTGTATAAAAAGTCTACATCCAGGACAGGCCACTCTCATGAATGGGAAGCCTGAGCTCTTATTCCTGAATAGAAACTGTAACTAGAGAGTTCTTTTATACAGTACATTTTTGGGAGTTTATAATCAATCTTATCTGGATATCAAAATAAGTAAGTCAGTACTGTATTCTGGAGAGATAAATGGTGATTTTTGTTGCCTTGTTTGTCATAGTTTATTTTAAATGTAATCAAAGTTTAATTACTTCCACTAGCATCTTTGCAAGCTGAAATGGAAAGATTATTGTAACAAGTGAATGAAAAACTTTACTGTTGACTGACCTTATATACCCAGACCCCTTAGATGTTAATTATTACAGTGAGGTTTTCTCTAAAATTGTCTTGGGAATAATGGTTCTCACCTTCGGAAGAGAGTCCATACAAGATGATCTTGCACTGCAGCCTTTTACAGCATGCTTATAGACTGAATTCGGCTACTGGTAATAAAAATCCTAACTAACTCTGATTTAAAATAATGATGGCTGCGATTTAATTAACAAAATGTGTAAAAGGGGGGCCGTATCTTTGGCTTTGCAAAAATGTGACGCTTGCACCTTCAACTAGGCAATCTTCCAAGTGATGCCTCCTCACGTGATTATGAGAGATCTGCCACAGGTTCAAGGTTCATATTCTTAGCAGTGATCATAAGAGCAATCAAATCAAGGTCTCTCTCTCTCTCTCTCTCTCTCTCTCTCTCTCTCTCTCTCTCTCTCTTTCTGTCTCTCTCTTTCTCATAAAGACATACCAGTGCTACCAGCAGAGGCCAGATTTGTATTATGCATTTCCATAAACTAGGTAGAAAGAGATCATCATAATTGGTTTCCAATCATAATTAATTTCCTAAGTACTAGTCCCTTAGTGAAACTAGATTTCTGATTGCAAGTAATAATTTTTTAGGCAACCAGTATCAAGCATTTTCCTATTTTCTACTTTTAAAAACATTCTTGGATAATTTTCTCTCTCCCTACTTTTCTTGTTATTCTTCAATTATAATATTTTATACTCACCTATTTTGATGTTAATATATCTTCAGGTTGAGAAGACAGTCTTTTATTTTAAAATGAAAGGTCTGAAGGTCTGAATTATTTGAATAAGTCATTGACATAGGGAATTACAGTCCTGCCTTAGAGGAATTAACATCAATACTAAGATCTGAATATAAGTAGCAAAAAAAAAAAAAAAAAAGAAAGTATCATGCATTAACTTTTCCACTGTAGTCAGTAATGGTTACAGGATGATCAAAAGTTACCTACAAATGATTTAGCACAAGAAATTATTGGATGGAAATATTCAATTAATTTTTATTCATATTTGGTCTATAATACCATGCAAGTTAGAATACTTCAATGTGATTTTCTTTAATAAATTACACATCTTTTTTTTTTAAAATCTGGGAAATACATTAACAAATACATAACAAAATTCTGCTCTGAAGTTATGCTAATATACACTTTGATCTTTTCTTTGAAAAATTATAAATCTTATTGCTAAATTATGCTATGTAAAATAAAGAGTTTATTATGGTTCCGTTGTTTTGAAAGAATATTTTTAAAGAATTTAGCTTATTTATAAATAAATGCCATCTTCAATAACTGAAATGATATGTTGCTTGCTTGAAAAAGTCTTATCAACTTGGTATAATTAACAGTTTAGAAAGCAGTCCCATATTAAAACGCCTTACTACATGCTTCTGGGATTAGGTTATTACCTATTGTCATTCCATTCCCGTGAGTTTCTAGCCTGGTAACAATTTAACAACTTAATAGAGATAATAAACTGTCTAAGTTAAAGAAAACTTATGTGATTTTTGTGAAGAAATATGATTCTTAGATATAATAAGCAATCAAAACAAAAGAAAAGTAGAAGAGTCAAGAGAGAGCCCCAACTTCAATGGATAATATATAGAAACATTTACATGTGAAAATGCTTCAAGTATCAATGTAATTTTTTATGCAGCTTTAATAAAGAAGTAACTACAGAGAGACCACTTATCAAAGAAATCTTTGGGGAGCTTAATTATAGTCACACAAAATAACCCTTTCAGTTGTTAAGTAAAGATTGAGTAAGGAAATCTATCATTACGTTTTTAATAATGCACTCAATTTGAAATGTTTAGACATTTTCAGCATTTAGAAATATTCTAAGAATAGTTCAGCAGGTTAAAAATTAGCATATTTCTTCAATGCATGATAATTTAGTTATTAATTTACATAATTTTCTTAACACAAACCACGTTCTGAAACACTCAATTTCATAACCTTAATGAAAATCTAAAGTCTTAATAATAATCTATTACTATGAATGTGACAATTTGGTAAAATTCACATAATTCAGCTTTTTGCTTTCAGCAATCAACGAGTTTCTATTGTTTTTATGAGTGGCTTGAAAAGAAAAATATTCCCTGAAACTATGAAACAATTTAAGATTTTAAGTTTGTTTCTATGGTATCAGTCCCTTCCCAGAGTGCATACATACATATATTTCAGAGAGAATTATCAGATAAATAAAAACATGAATTATTTTAAAAGCTATAATAAAAAATAAAGTCAGGTAATTTACTTGGGGTAAATTAGGTAAAATCAGGTAATTAACTTCTTAAACTTAAAATAATCAATGTTTAACTAATACCACTTTAGCTTCAAAAGTATTAAAAAACTCTGTTCCTATACATCACCATCCCTCCCCCTTTATGTTATCACAAATTATAGTTTTATATCTTATGTCATTAATATAAATTTATAATAGTGTTTTATTCATTTGCCTTTTTAAATCATATACAAAAGGAGAGGAATTAAAGCAACATATAACTACATACATAGGTACAGACAAAAGCCAATTTATGAAAATAAATGATAACTCAATGGAAAAAATTGAGGTCAAAAGACAATAGTTATACACAGTTTCCATAGTCTGAGTTCTATGTGAATATGAAGATTTTTTAAAGTACAGAAAAACTTTGGACAATTATAAATTAACATCTATTGAGCAGTTTAATATGTTAGACATAACAGTAGAAAGTATTTGGTCACCTGTTATTTGATGTATGCATAATAGAAAAAAATTTCCTTTAATACTTCTGAAATTCCTGCACATTTCTTAGAGTTTTATAATTTTCAGACATTACATTTCTAAAATCTCAGTATTCCTATTGCTGGCCTAGATTTTTGAGTTAGCACCTAAATCCTTTCCTTAAAATTAATCCTCCAATATACCATTATACTCACTTGTAAGAAAATCTCTCACTGCTTCCTAGGGACAATAAAGCTGCAAATGAGTTATATTCTTCAGGAAAAAAGAAGAATGACTTTGAGGGTGTCTCAAAGGCCAGTAGGACTGCCACTGCCACTAAGATCCCAAATGATATTCAGTAAATGAGGTCAACACCTCCTCAGTTCCTGAGATTGGCATCACCTATTTGGTTCCTAAAGGTTGACTTTTGCTCCTGCAGGCTAAGATGGGGTGGAAGGAAATTCACCATGGTGGTTAGGGCATATGACAGACATATAAACCAATGGAATAAAATTGAGAGTCCAGAAGTATACCAACATATCAACAGTCAACTAATTTTTGACAAGAGTGTAAAGACACTTTAATGGGGCAAAGAATAGTTATTTCAACAATTGGTACTGTGACTAGATAGCCACATTAAAGGAATGAAGTTGGATCCATCCCTAGTTTATACAATATATTAACTAAAATGGACCAGCTTCCTAAATATAAGAGCTAAATATAAACTTCTAGAAGAAAACACAGGTATAAATCTTCATGACATTAAATTTTGCAGTGGGTTCTTAGCTATGACCCAAAAACAATGAGCAACAAAGAAAAAATAAATTAGACATCATCAATCACAAAACAAAACATGTAGACATAAAAAGATATCAAAAAAGTTCAAAGTAGGACTACATCAAACTAAAAAGTTTTTGCAGAGCAAAGGAAACCATTAATAAAATGAAAAGACAGCCTAATGAATGGTACAAGATAATTGCCAATGATACATCTAATAAGGGATATAGTTGATAAATTTTAATTTCCAAAATTTATAAAAAACTCATACAGCTCAACATCAAAAAACAATCCAATTAAAATATGGTAAGGGTGGTGGGGGAAGGGAGATGAGGGTAAGGGGGATCAAATATATGGTGATGAAAGGAGAACTGACTCTGGGTGGTGAACACACAATGGGATTTATAGATGATGTAATACAGAATTGTACACCTGAAATTATGTAATTTCATTAACAATTGTCACCCCAATAAATAAATTAAAAAAATATATATGGGCAGAGGAGCTAAATAGACATTTTTCCAAAGAGGACATACAGATGGTCAATAGTCATATGAAAATATGCTCAGCATTACTAATTATCAGAGAAATGCAAATACAAAACACAATGAGAAATCACCTCACACCTGTCAAGATGGCTATCATCAATAAATCAACAAAAAATAAGTATCGGTCTGAATGGGGTAAATGGGAACCCTTGTACACTGTTAAAGGGATAGCAACTTGGTGCAGCTGCTATGGAAAACAGTATTAAGGTTCCTCAAAAAATTACAGATGGAACTACCGTATGACCCAGCAATTCCATTTCTGGGTATTTATCTGAAGAAATCCAAAATACTAATTTGGAAAGATACATGCACTCCTATGTTCACCGAAGCACTGTTTAAAATAGCCAAGATATGAAAGCAACCCAAGTGCCGATGAATAGATGATTGGATAAAGAAGAGGTGGTACATATACAATGGAATATTACTTGGCTATAAAAAAGAATGAAATCATACCATTTGTGATAACATGGATAGACCTACAGGGTATTATGCTAAGTGAAATAAGTCAGACAGAGAACAACAAATGCCATATGATTTCACTTATATGTAAAATCTAAAGAACAAAATAAATGAATAACACAGAAATAGACTCATAGATGCAGAGAACAAACTGCTGGTAATCACAGGAGAGGGGGGTTGGGGAGCTTGGTGGAAAAGATGAAATACAAATTGGTAGTTACAAAATATTCTTAGGGATGTAAAGTACAGCATAGAGAATATAGTCAATAATGTTGCAACTAGATATAGTGTCAGGGGTGTACTAGACTAATAGGGAGGATCACTGCAAAAATGTCTAACCACTATGCTGTACATCTGTAACAAAAAAACAAAGAAAAAAAAACAAAACAAAAAAAAGGACTAATAATAATTAAAGAAAGAAAATACAAAATAATCTACAGAATAGGAGAAAATATTTGAGGGTCATATGTCTGATGTGTCGTCTAGTGTCTGGAATCTATAAAGAACACTTACAACTTAACAACAAAAAGACAAAATATGGGCAATTAAAATGGACAAAAACTTGAATATACACATCTCCAAAGAAGATATATAAATACAAAAAGAGAATAAAGCATGAAAAGTTACTAAACACCATTAATCATTAGGGAAATGCAAATCACAGCCACAATGAAATACAACTTCCTAACCATTATGATGGTTACTGTTAATACAAACACAACAAAAATATGGAAAATTACAAACACTGACAAAGATGTGGAGAAACTGGAATGCATCTATATTGTTGGTAAGAATGTAAAATGGCACATGTGTTGTGGAAAACAGTTTTGCACTTATTCAAAAAATTAAACATAGAAAGATCATATGACCCTAAGATTCCACTCTTGAATAAATAACTGAAAACAGTTTCTCAAGTAAGTGCATGTACACACATGTTCATAGCAACAGTATTCACAATACGCCAAAAGGTGAAAACAGTCCAAATGTCTATTAATGGATAAACAAACAAACAAACAAACAAATAAATTGTGATGTATGTGTATCATGGAATGGTTTTCAACCACAAAAATGACTAATGTACTGATACATGCTACATTGTGGATGAATCTCAAAACATGTTAAGTGAAAGGATTCCAACATAAAAGGCCTCTGGTTGGATAATTCCATTTTTGTCATATACCAATAATAGACAATTAGCAAATTGGTAGTTTCCAGAGTCTGGGGAGTGGGACGAGTGGGGAGTGACTGCTTAATAGGCACAAGATTTTTTTGTAAGGTGATGAAGATGTTTTAGAACTTGATTTAGGTGGGTTGCAGAACATTGTTAATGTACCAAATGTCACTAAATTATATGCTTTAAAACAGTTAATTTTATGTTCTGTGAATTTCACAAAAAATAAAAAAAATATATTTGTTGTTAATTTAAAATTCAATTTTACCACATATCCTGTATTTTATCTGGCAACCCACATATTAATATATCACATTAATTGAAACCCTTATCAAAACAGTATACAACTATACAACTTATTGAATTACTTTTTAAATTTAATTTTTTTAGGTATGTAAGTATATTTGGTATACAATCTTACATTGGTTATATTAGTTTCAGGTGTACAATATAGTGATTCAAAATTTTCAAACCTTTCAATGTGATCAACCCACAAATTCTAGTAATCATTTGTGACAATCCAAACTTATCATTAGGTTATTGATTGTATTCCCCTTCTCTTTTCACCCATTCCCCCTCCCCCTCCTTCTGGTAACCATTGCTTTGGTCTCTGTATGAATTGCTTTTTAAAGCAGAAAATGGCTTATTGTTTTCAGTCATTATTTTAGTCATCTAAAATGACACAATTATACCATTAGCATAGAATGACCATTTTTGTCTTTTCAAAACACATATGCAGCTATACAGAACAGAGTTTAAGGATCCTCATGCTTACATAGAAATGATTACAAAATTCTGTGGGAAAGTCACTGCTCTCCTCTTGAAATTTGTTATTCAGGAATCACTATTCTTATTCACCTTCTTGTATTCGTATGTTCATATCTTATTTTTTACCAATGTAGCGTTAAATTAATAATGGATGTACGTTGATATATTTTCAATTTTGGTTTTACTTTTATATGATTTTCCTTAGCCACAACACCTTTGTTTCTTAGGTCTGTTGCCTTTTGTTTTCATAACCCAAGGCCATGAGACAACTGAAAGAGAAAGTGTGAAGACAAGACAGATTGAAGTTTGAAGTTTTTATTCTACTCTTCTTTTAATTTAATAGAAGTAAACTTACTAGCAGTTTATTTTTCCAACTGAATAAAAAAGCTAGTAGTGCTTTCCCCCCCCCCCCCCCCCCAATCTCTTTACAGTAGAACAAAACAATGCCCAGAGACATGGCTGTACACATAAGCTAAGCTCGAAGCACTGAGATGTTTATTTGACGGAGAGCTGGGGTTACATGACAAGCATCTTAAAATGTGATTTGAAGTGTGGCTTAGTGACTTTTCCCTGCAAGATGATTCTACTAATAGGAGGGCAGCATGTATCAAACACTCTTTGCCTGCTGTGGATGCAGGGCTAGCTGTAAGAGAGCACCAGCCTACTAGAAACCTGGTACCATGGTATTCAAAGAGTCCCGACTGTGGAGTGAAAAGTGTAAAGAGATGAGCTCAGCGCGTCAGAGGGAACAAATTCTTTTGGGTCCTTTAGCCCTAGGAATATATTTTCTTTTCTTTTCTTTTCTTTTTTATATATATTCTGAAGATACTTCCTGAAAGTAGTGGGGTCAAATTTGAAATTTTATAGCCCCTTTATAACGGACTTGATTTTAGTAAGCTAACACATTTATTTTGGATTTCCATTCCTCATAACCTCTAGGGACTTGGTTAAAATGCTAGGGAAGTGGTCAAATGCTTGTCCTATACTTGAACAAAAGTCATGTGTCTTTAAAACATAAATCAATGTTGTTTTTTTAAAATCTCATACACAATGTATTTTGCAGAAAAAGGATTATCCCCCCAACAAGAATGAGTTTAAATCAATAATTTTGGGTAAGATACAATAATGATCAAAGCAAAGCAATGAGATTCTGATATTATCTTGTTTCCCCAGAAAATAAGCCCTAGTGTGTTTTTTTTTAGGATGATATCCCCTGAACATAAGCCTTAATGTGTCTTTGGGAGCAAACCTGAATATAAGACCTGGTCGTACTTTTTGGGAAACACAGTAGTATATCTGAACCTTCTGAACTTTGCAATAAAATGTTCCATATTTGGGAAATCAAGTTATGCTATGTCTCTTAATAATGATAAAGGCTGCATGTATCTTAGTTAAATTCAAATAGAGTTCATGCAATACAGGGCACTGAGTTTTTAAACAGTAATGGCCATAAACTGTTGGTCTTAGGAAAGGTCCGTTGGAATTACCATGGTAATATCATCCTGGGAGCATGATCCATCCTGTGCTCTGATCAGAAAGTAACAATTTCTTTCAGATGAGCTTAAATGTTCCCTCCCATTCCCATAGAAGCAGAAAGAATGTTAATGGTATTTAGCAAGAGAGACACCAAAGAAAAGCATGAATGAGCAAGGATTGTCTCATTATAGAACTGAATGATACAATGATGTTTCTTAGATGTAATACAAAACAAAAATAAATCCACTATTTTGCATAATGCAAGGTAGAAAATTGAAGTTTTGAAAAGAAACAAAACAAAACAAAACAAAAAAACAGTATTGACTCAGTAGTTAGTTAGCCATTTCCTTTACCATAAAACATGTTTATCCAAAGCCTGCATCTGTGTTTGGTGTTAAGACCACAGTGATGAAGCAGACAACCAGATAAAGCTGCTGCCTAGAGACTTACACCCTATTAAGTGGCGTTACAATGAAGGAAAATAAAATAACAACAGAGTGCCGAAGGTACTACCCTAGGCTTCAAAGGGCATGGGATACTGATCAAATCTATGTTAGACTGAATGGTTTAGGATTGAGAAAGAGGAAATGAGGAATTCTAGGAGACAAAGGCTGCTCTGTGTGGCTAAAGCATAATGTATAAGGAGTGGGAAAAGGGGAAGAGCAATGTTGACAAAAAAAGAAATACCTTGGAAGGCCTTGTATGTTGTGCAAAATAAAATAAGAGAATGATGTAAAGTAACTAAAATTTCAAATCAGGAAATTGACCTGAATGAACTTTACTATAAAAGACTATTCTTGCTGTGATTTGAAGAAAGTAGTAGTGTGTCGAAAACAAACACAACAATTAACAACCACAGAACAAGTAACAAAAATAGTGTAATGTCAGTGAAGATAGAGAGAAATGAAAAGAATAATATAGAATTTAGTGAGTGAGTGGATATAGGAATAGGTAAAAGGAGAGTCAAAAATGAAATCTTGTTTTCTGAATTGGGCAACTCACTGGATGGTGGCACAATTCCCTGAAATAGGGCACATGGAAGAAGCAGCTTTATTTTGGGGCATTTTGTTATGCCTGTGGTTGTGATGCCTTTATTTTGGGGCAGTCTGTGATGCCTGTGGTTCATCCAACATGAATTGATCTAAAGGCTCAAGGCTATAAGTACGGACCAAAATCTCAGTGAATTAAAAAGACAGAGGTTTATTGCTCATTTGTGTTACACCCTCATTATGGATAAGTGGTGTTCTCTGAATTCCAAATGCTTACTTATTCCAGTGGGATCCATCCTGAATTCAAATGTTTCATGGAAAGACAATCAGAGGCTCTAATTAATCTTATAAGAAGCATGCTTTCAGGAACACTATGATTACTGTGTTTGTGCGTTGTGTTTCACAAGAAATTTGATGTGGGAACACCTATTATATTCTTATAAACTTCTATTCTAGTCTCGTTGTCATTATGTATTCCTGTGTAAATCACAATAGTTTTTAAGAGAATGAGACTATTCAATCAACATCAAGCTCAAATATGCTTCACATTTAAATGTCCAACAGTAAAACTCTATAATTTGCAATCACAATTTCAGTCATTTGTCTAAAAGTTTGTACTTTCATTGTATCACTATGGGTGCTCAGGCTCCACCTTAATACTTTTTGAGAATTAGAGTTAGACCAATGTACCTAAGTGCAAGAATTCATGTAGCATTACCAGATAAGAATTTCTTTTCCTTCAAGGTAAATTTTCCTATGCAGTGTTCTTCTATTCCAGTGCACGGGACTTGAAAGAAACTCAGTGCAGAGGAGCTGTTATTAATGTTGAACATTCAAATGGAAGCTTTCAAATTTTAGAGAACTTTGCTTCCATGACTCTTCTAGACTGCTATATGGGATTTCTCACCTCCTCTCCAAAAGCCAGCTGTGTGTACTACTGAGCAGGGTACCATGCATCAGTGACTGTGCACCATTTACTAATCCAATGTAGGACTTCAAAAAATTCTGCCCATTGTATGTTGGTATTGATGTTGCCAAGGAAAACACAACATGTTAAACCCTGGATGGAATAACACTTTACTCACAAAGAGAAGAGACAGCAAAATGTGCATCAGTAGTGGGAGCTGGTCCCCTATCACTCACAGATCCGTCCTGGCAGTTGACACAGGGCAATTTGCCTGTCTGCCTACACACACCCCTCTTGTTTCACACTGGTAGGATGTCGACCTCTGCCTTTGCTAAGGAAGCATTTCAGATCCGCAGCTCATTTTTATGTGGCCATGCAGAGGCTGAATGACTGCACATGAGACTGTATTTCCCAACACATTCCAAGTGAGTTCTAAGATAGACAGTTTTTTAAGACACATGGAATACCCCATGCAGAATAAAATTTCTGTGAGTGAATTAAGATCTGCCTGATCTGTCAAGTTAACTAAATTCTATACCTCAGTTGTTATTGTTTTTGTTATTGTTTTAAAATTTCTAAAATAGTAATAATACCCAAATTTAAAGAGTTGTTGTGAAGGCTACATATGCTAACTCATGGTAAATGCTTAGAATTATGACTGGCACATAGTGAGTGCTAAATAAATTTATTATTATTATTATTATTGTTATATTTATAACTATTGTTAATATTAAACGTGTAGTCACACGTGTTTCATGTAAACACTAGAATATCTCAAAAATATTCTTCCTGGACCAAGCGACGTCTGCTAAAAGATAATTGGCTATAAATATCAAAGGGAATAAGTAGTTACCAATTTTATATAATAGTATTATTGTTAGTCATGAACTTAATAGCAGTGCTACTACTTACTGTATTTTTTTATTCACTATTATACCTCTTTGTTCATGGTAGAGCGTCCCCCATGCTGTCATATCATCACTCACACATTTGCTCTAAATCTTGAGTCTCTGGAGCTAAGAAAGAAACAAACAAAAAAAAAGAAACTTCAAATACCTCTCCAATATGAGTTATTGGTAAAGAGTTCTCAATGTGAGATGTGCAAACACATTTTGGAAATTAAATTGCTTGTCCACATAAAGTTTTCTCTGTTTTCTTCTGTCAAACTAAGAAAATAGTTTATAGAAAAATGTGATGTATAGTTATGACATATAATTTTGCTTGTATCACTTAATTTAAAAATATTCAGTAATTCGATTTTAAAATGGGAGAAAAAACAATAATTATGGTTCATCATTGGATTTTAAAAAGTTTAATTTAGTAAACATGGAATAATATTTCATTTAAAATTTGTAATTAAAAGATAATACAATGTTGATATTTGAAATAGTTTTAACAAAATGACTTAAACTGATTTCAAATAGTATTGTTAATTCAAAGTGTAAAGTATTTAAAAATATACTTAAATTCAGAACTATTTGAGACCAATAGAAATATAACATTTCATTAGATAGAGAAAAAGAGATATAAAAATGTAAAATCATGTCTTTCACATAAGAAAGATGGGAATGATTATTAATAAAGTTTATGTATTGATGTGAAAAGTAAAAAGAAATATGAGGCAGAAAAAAAGCAAAGTGTGAAGAACATTTCATAGTGGAGTGAAATGTGATTTTTGAATGAGTTGCAATTGCAGAAGACAATGAGAAAATGAAGTTACTCATAATCTAATTGCATATTGAAACATACACGAGTCTTATAATAATCTTCTTCACATACCAATGGATAGATTAGTTATCATCTGAGGAGACTCTGAACTGCCAGGAGAAATTCAGTGAATAATAATTTTTTTTTTAACCTTTCAAAAGCAGACACAGTCTTTCAATGTGGCATGCTTATATGGCAATCAAGTAAAGAGCAGGAGACTCCTCAAGGAATAACTGCTGGGAAACTAACTCAGAATTTATAAGAGTTATCTAGCAGCTTGGCAAAATTTAAACTCAAACAATAAATTACAAGTACAGAATGCTGAGCCATAAAAGAAGATACATTGAGTAGACATCATAAAGTACCAAATCGCTCACATTTCTAATGACATTGATGGCTGGTATCAGCTGAAGAAACCAAGGTCATTTGGCTTCAATCTGGGAAAATCACTGGTCAATCAAGGCAGTACATAAATGTTCATCCATCTTCCCCGGTCAGTAAATGCAGCCACCAAGGGGGAAATATTTCATATATATAGTCACTATTTACTCAAAGATGAATATTTGCTGTGGTAGGTAAAATCTTTACTCTCTCAAAGACACAAAGATTTTATTTTAACTAAAACAAAAAAATAGTTATCAGGTAATAGGTATTTTTTTGTTTTTAATATGGGTATAAGAAAAGTCTGATTTCTACCCTAAGAAAGAATGGCTTATTGTGTAAATATTAATGGGTTCTTAAAGTTGGCTGTTTTCTGTTTTGTAAAATTTTAGAAAATTTTCAAAAATTTTGTCCCGGGGAATTTAGCTTCTTTAAGGACTGTGAGAAGAAAAAAATATATGAAGTTTGCATGAGGGTGTTACAAAATGAGGTTTAAGAAAATAATTCGCATTTAGATGGCTGAAATTTATTTATTTATTTTAAGAGCAATAGCATATAACAACACTTTCTCTTCCTGAAAGTTCACTCTATATATGGAGAAGCTTTAGAATGGAAGGGAGAACAAGAGTTAGGCGGCTATCTCTCAGTAAGCAAGAAATTATGGGCTTGGAACAGCAACTAGGAAACTATGCAAAAGAGGGTAATTGACAGAAGAAAAATATTTTCAAAAAGTCAGTACATCTCAGCTAAGACTGGAAATTGAGGCTACATAGTTTGTTAAACATGAAGTGATTATTTTAAGACAAACATCACAATCCACAGATTTCTAATAAGTAATCAAATAAAACCTGCACTTTATAATAGAGGTATCAGGAGAAAAGATGAAATGAATTAATACAGCAAATAATTAAACAAGAAAACCTATGCACAAACTGACAAGACCTGAATAGATATGGGATTATACTAAAAGGTCTTGATAGGAAAATATGAGTAAAGAATCTGTTACAACTAAATGTCACATGTGCTGTTATTTCTACATTTAAGAAACCTTCTGATGGCATCAGTTTACCAGAATAATCCAGGAAGATTACATTATTTTAAGGAATAGAAATCTTAATTCCATGTGTGATCTTAATTCTCTCCTCCCATATAACATAACATATTCACCAATTCTGGGAAGGAGGACATGGGCATCTTTACGGGGTGGGAAGCAAGTAGTGACATTGTCCTACCTAGCACAATTATTTAGGATTGGTAAAACAAAAATGTTTTATTGAAAAAAATGGAAATAAAGAAACTGACTATTTAAAAAATACGAACAGCTAATTGAGTGAGATGATACTAAGCACAGAGATGAAGGGCTTATTCATATAAAGAATGGAATCTGTTCCTTAGGGATCTCTGACATATATTCAGAAAAATAGCTCAAATATCATTCATTATCCCAAATATAACATTTTCATTTTCTACTACAGTAATAAATAAACATTAATTATTAATCACTTAATTAGATAATCAATTTTCAAAGAAAACATTTATTAAACATCTGCTGTTTTAGTCTAAGTACTTGCATACAAGATAAGTGAGTCATAAAGTTTAGCCTTAAGTAATTTACAAGCTACAGAAACATGATTTAGTTAAAATAAATTTGTGAAATCACATAAAGAAGAAATGTCACTTCTATCAAAAATTTCAAAAAGCTGCAATCCTAAATTTTTAGTCTTCTAAGAAAGGTAATGCATGGCTATCATTATAGGCAATTTGGGCCATTTCAAGGTGCTCACTCTAACTCCTTATACATAGCATCTAAGGTATAGAATGATATGTGCTTCAAGAAAGTCCTGCTGTAAATTACATAGATAAAGCTTTGTGGTAGACCCAAAAATGGTTCCTGGAGGTCTCTGTGCCCTAATCCCTGATGCCTGTCAATATGTATGATACATGGAAAAAGGGACTTTGTAGATTTAAAGTTATAGGCCTTTAAATACAGAGATAATCTTGGCTACCCAGGAGGGTCCAATCTAATCACATGAACTCTTAAAGGCAGGTAAGTTTCTTAGACGGCAGTCATGAGACATGTGGCAAAAAGTTATGTCAGAAAGATTCCATGTGTGGAAAGGATTGGATTTATTATTGCTGAATCTGAAATAGAGGTCCACATGTAAAAAGTAGAATCTTCTAAAGCTGAAGGAAGCCATTAGTTGACAATCAGCAGGGGAGCAGGGAGCTTCAAGGAACTAGATTTTGTCAAAGCCTAAGTGAGCTTGGAAGGGAGGGAATTTTTCCCAGAGCCTCTCTCTACCAACCCAGTCAGCCAACAACTTGATTTTGGCCTGTGAATGATTGAAGAGAGAAATTAGTCAGGCTGAACTGGATTTCTGACTGATAGAACTGTGAAGCAATAAATTTGTATTGTTTAAAACCACCAAGGTTTAAGGAATAATACTAATCTTAATAGAAAAGCAAATGGAAAGAAACAAAACAAACATAAATGCAAACATCCTTAAAGGAAGTATAACCATCAGATTGAATAACAATAGAAGAGAACCATTTACTGATGCAAACATCAAAGGAGATTAATCTCAACATTATGTTGAGTGGAAGAAGCCAGAAACAAGAGTACATATGGTATAATTCCACTTATAAAAAATCCTGGCACACACAGAATTTATTTATAGTGATAGAAAGCAGATGAGATCCTAGGCTGTTAAGGTTGGGGGTGGGACTGGGGGTTGTTTGCAAAAAGGCACAAAGATTATTTGAGGTGATAGATGTATTTCTTATCTTCATTATGGCTCTGGTTACATGGGTGAGTAGATATTTTCAACTCATCAAACTGTCTAATTACAAGATATTTGCTATAGTTTGTATTCATATAAAGTTTATTCATATATAGTTTGTGTTCACATATTATATTTAGGAGTGTCTTCCTTTTTTTTTTTCTTGTTGTTTGTTTGTTTTGTTATTGTTCCATCCTCCAAACTACTCTCCCCATGGAGGGGAAAACATATCTATTTTAAACTATAAATTAGACCATCTTAATTTATGATTTAAAAGTGTGCAGTGCCTTGTTTCATTACCTTCTAAAACAATGGTGTTATTTTTAATCTGCTCACCTTATGCCTGAATCACTCAAGTAGTACACGATTTTATTTATGTGAAATGGCTGATGTCACCTTGTCATTTGTGTCTCCTTACTAGACAACCAAATGCATAAGAAAATTGCTTTTCTAAAAATTATTTATTTTGTTTCTTTTGACCCTTCATTGAATATATCATGGATTGTATCTGTTTCTTTGATTAATTTATACCTTTGTGTACTTCAATGTAAACTGAGTGAGTCAAAACAATATTTTTACATTTTTCTCATCAACATATATGCAGTGCCTGACGCAGTACTTGCCATAAACATTTTCAAATCATATTTGTTGATTTGATCAACAAAAAGAGTGAATTAAAGAAGAAATATATTGACATAAGTAAACTCTGTCTATTATTTTAATTATTCTCAACCTTCTCTTTTTAGCTATCATCTTATTTATTATTTATCTGTGGAAAATAAAAAAAAGCTTTAGGGAAGACAGAGCTTGTGTCATATGTCTTCATCATTCTATAACCACAATAAACAACATAGTATTTAATTCATATTTTTAATGAAAGTAAATTAATGTAAACTGTAAACTAAAACATAAATTTCTAAGCTGTAATATTTTCCTTTTTATAATCTGCTTAATTACATTTTTCAAACTTCCAACTCTCTAACATGGAATTAATTAAAATGTATTTAAACCAAAAACATTTCTAATTATTATTATAAGTACCTTACATTTTGATATTAGTTAATAAAAATGGCTGTAAAATATATACAATTTTTGTCATTTGTTGATGTAATGCTCAAATTATTAAGCAGCATCAATTTAACACAAACAAGTTATCAATCTGCTCATTCATATTGATATAAAATATTTTTGTTGCTCAATGAACCATCAGTAGAAATTAATCATCAATCTCAAGTGATTTTTCACCAAGAGAGTGATGGAGTTGGAAAGTGATAAAATTAATTTCATTGTTTTAAAGAACATGACTATCATTATAATGCCTTAAATACTGGAGTAAGTAAAATGTTGTCTGACAGTGTCTTAAGAACACAACTTTTAGAAATATTTTAAAAATTTTTTTAGAAAGAAAACAAAATAATCAGCCTAAATTTTTATTTTGTTTGTAAGGGTTGTTTAATTCGTTGTCTTAAAGCAATCTATACATTACATTTTCTAGACAGAGTTATATTTTCAGGTATCCAAGATATCTTGTTTATATAGAAACTAAGTTTCATTAACATCCACCTTCAAGTATAAGGTGTTCATGCATTAGGTAACAGTAATATTCCCTGAAGAATCTGAGAGATTATGCAGACAATGATAATGACTATAATGTTCTTTTGACAAGGAAATGTCATACCATAAATGTGTCATTTAGAATTCAACATGAATAAGGTCATCGCTGAGAGAGAATTTTTGTTTCCCTTTTTAGAAAATGACCTCATAAATGTCTTCAAGTTTCCATGTTCTGATATAAATGGCACTTCTTACTAAAACATGAACTTTTAGTAGGTCATTCAAAGTAAGTAAGTCTTGCAAAATGAGGGCTACGGAGACCATGGCCATAAGAGGTTCAGCACTTTCCTAGGAGAAAACAGTCATAAAAAGGGCAAAAATGTCAATCAGCAATAGTTTAAAAGTGTGTACATACTGTAGTATCAATTTATTATTTTAAAACTGTTAGTTAAGTCCTTAGTATTATCCAGGAATGATTTTAGGTGCAGGAGATTAAAAAATAATAATAAATGATCAAATTAGTTGCCTTTAGAATAAGTGATACAAAAGAGATGTGGCGTGTTCTCTGAAAATGTACCTAAGGTAGCCTTAAGAGAGATGAAACACATTTATAAGGGAAACCTACTCTAAAGTATTATGTAACCTGCATCCTACATGATGAACATAAATTATATAAATGGAAATGAGGATGGAATGGGTGCCACTGTATGTGAAAGTCATGCAGCAGAGTTAAAAATGTCACAGAAGTGTTGGAAGTATCAGACCATCTAGATTTAAATTCAATAAATGAATCATTGGAGCCTTCTACCTTTAGGCACATTTGATGTGCACTCTTATTAAGAATTAGTTAAATCAATGCTGTGCACACTTGTAATGGTGATACCTGGATTCTGTTGTTCTCAGCTCCCAATTAAAAAGTTTCATTATAAG
The DNA here is from genome assembly GCF_964194185.1 of Rhinolophus hipposideros. Taxonomy (NCBI): domain Eukaryota; kingdom Metazoa; phylum Chordata; class Mammalia; order Chiroptera; family Rhinolophidae; genus Rhinolophus; species Rhinolophus hipposideros. The sequence goes on from NC_138050.1 coordinate 72,557,415, forward strand.
TCTGAAACTCACCTACTGGATAGTTTTTAAATATATCTCCCAAGGTATAATTCACGCATAATAATGTTCATCCGTTTTAAGCATATTATTTTATAATGGTTAATAAATGTATGTATTCAGGTAACCAGTAACCACATTCACAGTGTCACATTTTTATTACCAATCAGGCTTCCTCCTGCCTTATGATTTTATATTAGTAAGTTCGTGGGAGATAAATCTCCACAGGATTCTTACATTTCTTCATATCATGTGAGTGAGGCACTGACTGCCCTTTGTTCCAGATTAAATTTTCAAAAATGTTGTTAGAGCAAAAGCCTTGGAGAAAAGAGAGTGTACCCCACATCAAAATAAATGGCAGGCATGCTTACTGTCCAGTACAATAAAGGTAACACATCCCACCAGGGGAAAAGACAGACATGCACATTATAAAAGATTTAAGTTCCCTGAGCTCAGGCTCCTTCTCCTTTAACACAACTGAGAGTTTGCAGGTATCGTCTGACCCACCACTTATAGCCACATGGGAATTTGGGCTGAGGAAACTTCAAGATAAAGTGCTGATACTCTTCCTATTGCTATTTGAGCATGGTGAATAATAAACTGAATTTCATTTCTGACTCTGGAGATTTATCTCTCTTACCAGTATTCATGAAATTGTGGCAGGCTCAATTGTTATCTTTCAAAGAGTTAAGACCCTTCATTATCCTTCACAGTTTTGTTTATTTGTTTGTTTGTTTTGGTTTGGTTTTATATTTTATTGGGGAATATTGGGGAACAGTGTGTTTCTCCAGGTCTCATCAGTGCCAAGTGGTTGTCCTTCAATCTAGTTGTGGAAGACACAGCTCAGCTCCAAGTCCAGTCATCGTTTTCAATCTTTAGTTGCAGGGGGCGTAGCCCACCATCCCATGTGGGAATTGAACCAGCAATCTTGTTGTTGAGAGCTCGCTCTAACCAACTGAGCCATCCAGCTGCCCCAGCCATTCACAGTTTTTGTGATAAATGACTGGTGCTGAAAAAAGACACGACTCTTCGGAAAAGCAATTTTGAAGGTCTTATGAGTTATTGGGATTTGAGAGCAGGCCATTGAAATAGGTAGTGAACTTGTTGATAAAACTGGATGCTCAACCAGGCAATAAACTGTCTTTTTAATTCATTGTCTTCTATTGAGAAGGAATTTGGAAAGTGGAAGTGGCAAATTACTAGAGGGAATGTTTAGCACAGATATCACCAAAGGTTATTTTGGCTATGCTCTGTCTCCTTTTGGTTGGAGGTCTTTCTTGATAATATGGTTGTCAATCTCAGGTCCACCTAATTTTATCAAATGGAACAAAAAATGTTCCTAAGTGTGGAGAAGTTCCTCACCCATTTTCATATCAAATTACAGATACACATCTACATTGCATGCAAAAGGTAGAAAGTTCATGACTGCTATGGGCAGATACCGGGGCAATTATTAGAATTTTGACTGGTTTGTTTGGGAAATAAAGAAGCAGAGTGTGTAATGTATGTTAAAAATAAATGCAACAACTGTGAAGCCTTACTGCTTAATCTCTATTTCAGTCTATCACACCCAACAATATATCAACTGAAAGGAAGAATGAATATACCAGAAGGGTTTGTTTTCGTTTTTTCCTTGGGTGTTGTGTGTGCATGTCTGTGTGTGTGTGTGTGTGTTTTCTTTCCAAGTGGACCTAGGTGCTACAAGTGAGCTTTTATCTTCACTGAGATATATCTCAGAGACAAATTAACTCCTGTGGGAAAATATAGATGAGGCATTGACTAGTAAGTGTGTTCTTATTGTCCCAGATTGGGTTACTATGCTGATGAAGTTGACTCACTAAATAATGTGAAACTGACACAAAGAAATCTGGATAAAATCTTACAGTCTCTCTGCCCTAAATCTCCCTACCTCCCGCCCCTGAAACAAGCACACTGTTTTTACTTTGTCATGAGGCAAGAACTTCAGAGATATGCTTTTAGTAATGGCTGGCAAATGGTCTGGATTTATCAGTCACAAACAAAGTTTCTTCACCACAAGCTTAGTTACAGTGCAGTACCCTGTGGCTCCATCCAGAAAACAATGTAGCTATGGCTGCTGTTCCACAAGGTTCCCAAAGCTAAAATAGATGATGACAGTCATGAGTACCTTACCATTTGACAAGGAGTAAACGAAAGGTCAAAAACATTTGGAAGTTTGTTTCAGTTATGAACCTCCATCACACCACTTGAAAATAAGAGTATATCTAAAACATTGTTGAAGGGCATGGAGATACTCTCTTTCTTCACACTTCCTTATTTTTTTCTTTCTCTTCTATCCTGATTTTAGCCACTTCAAGGGCAAAGATAATTAGAAGTACGGATGAGGTCTCTATATGCTCAAATAAGATCGAAGATCATACAGACTTATCTGAGTATGTTGAGACAAAAACCATACGTAAGGCTCCATTGGATAAGAGCACAAAACTCAGGACTATGAAAAGAATAGGGAACTAAATTAAGCAAACAGGATTTGTGCAGGGTTCACAGAGGGCAGGTCAAATTAGGGAGAACTTGAGGGTGAGGTCTTTAAGTCATGCATATTTTTGTTTCTCCTACATCTTAAGGTATAGTTGGAATTGATGCATACATTGTATGTGTAAACTTCCCAACCCCATAATTGCCAAAGGGAATTCTCCTGATTAGGAAGGGTCCTATGTAGACAAATGATGGTGAAACACATGAATTGTTCCCCAATATCCTCCCTGTCCCCACCCAGGTGGTCAAATCAAATTAATATGGGATCTTGAAAGAAGAAAGCACAACCACAGGCTTAACACAGGGTTTAAAGAAATGTAATGTGTTAATGTGGCAGTATTCTATGGCTGGTAGAAAGGTTAACTAAGATCTGAGGGTTTACAGTAGATTGTCTCCTATGGAATTTATGTGTTTCTTTTATGTTCCAGTCCCTGTGACTATAAATGAACCATTACAATAATTGAAGGTACTTGTTTTTTTGGTGTTGCCAACATCTTCTTTGTCACATCATTGACAACATGACTATCACTTTGCATTTACTTGGGAAAATTTCCAATATAGTACATAGAGGGGTCAGGATTTAGTGTACACTCAAATTTAGTCTACACTCAAATATCCCAAGTACTCAAAATTAACAGATAGGGTTCACAGTTGGAGATGGAGGTTAAGATGACTTTGGGTTGTTTCCTTTTGACTGATTAAAGGCAATTCTATTGTTGCTTCTATACTTGAAAGTTTTACAGACACTTCATTGTTCTTGGCAGTTCTCGTCTCTTTCTAGGTAGGAGATAGACTAAAAAGAAGTCTGAGTTGGACATCAAAATTTTTTCATTAACTTCTTATGTTATTGCCACTCTGTTCTTGTCAGCCAGTCTTTAAATTGCTATCACAATATAAAGATTTACCTCATTTCTTCCTATATAAATAGAATAACTTTGGAGGGACATGGAACAAAGTCACATAGATAGCTGGGGAGGGGTACTGAGATTAATGATGTCATATTTTCATATTTTGAGGCGTGTGTGTTTTAATTATATATACTATGGCAGGCAGAATAATGGCCTCCCAATGTTGCCACCTCCTAATCCCTAGAACCTGAGACTACCTTACACTACATGGCAAGGAGAATTAAGGTAGTAGATGGAATAAAGGATGCTCTCAACTGACCTTAGTAGATAGGATATTCTGGATTATCCTGGTGGAGCCAATGAAATAAAAAAGAGTCCTTAAATGTGAAAGAGGGTATCAGAAAAATGCAATAAGAGAAAGACTTGACAGGATGATGGTTGCTGACTTTGAAGATGAAGGAGGTCATGGATATGAGCTGCCTGTAAAAAGTCGAAAATGCAAGAATATGGATTCACCTCCAGAACCTTTGGAAAGGAATGCAATCTCACTGATACTATGATTACTGCTCAGTAAGGCCCATTTCAGAGTTTTGACTTCCAGAATTTAAAAATAATGTAATTGTGTTGTTTTTGGATACTAACTTTGTAGTAACTTACTGCGGTAGCAATAGGTAAACAACATGTATTCCTACATGAAAGTAATAACACTCATATCCAACCTGTGCATCTCAATAGCTGTGATGCAAAGCTAAAGCCAAATAAACTTGTATTTGAACATTTTGATTAAGCTCTAGTGTGTGTGTGTGTCTGTGTGTTCATGTGCAGGTAGCATTTGGGTTGCGTATATAATGTCATTTATTTTGAGCTATTTCAGTACAACAGTTAGTGATTTTTTCCTAGTGAGATAGCTGTGGAAATAGGAGTATATAGTTTTTACATATTTAGATATAGATTTGTTATCATTAAGTAAATTTTAGATAGTTTCTCCAAGTCCTGTTGTCCACCAAGTTGAAGGAAAGTTGTGGGGGTGAGAAGTATCAAGGGTGATTCCTGTGCATCTGGCTTGAACACTTGCATTAATGGATATTCAGTACAGAGGCAGACAAAAGACTAACACTTTAATCAAGATAGCTTAAGAATTGGATAATTAGGACTAACAGCAATTCAACATCTTATTAAAAAGTTGCATGCATTCAATGCACAAAGGCTCATAACCCTATGTTAAATAGTTTAGGGGTATTCCAAATGATTTGGCTTTCCTTGATGGAAAACAAAAACTTCACCTAAACTCACCATACTGTAGGTGGGGTTAGCAAAAGAGATGAGATTCAGGTGAAATTTAAAAAGGAGGTAAAAAGCAGGTATATTCATAAATCATGAATATATGGGATCTCTGTCCACATTTAGCTCGTTAAATACAACCTAGCAGAAAAATATGCCAGAACACGTGAGGACAAATATGTTAGGCCCTCAAATCATTACAGTCCTCATTGCTTTATACTAATTTGTGAAAATATCCAAGGTATAGGGGAACAAGTACTGGGCTGATTGAAAGATTATCAGTTACGGAACTAAGTCTATGATTGAATATGGGAAATATTTAAATACTGATTTCCTAATCTATAAATGCAAGGGATAGATAAAACTTCATGTAATGTTCTTTAAATTCTGCCACACTTTGAAACAATGGCTGGCTTGTTTAGTTCAATAAAAATAAAGCATGCCCTGGAATTATGTAAAGCACATCTAAAATGTCTTACATATATAAAACTAATATTAGAGTACTAATATTTAAGATTTTGTGAAAACAATCAAATGTCATTTCATTTTAATTAGTGAAAACAGATGAGTAAAATTTCACCTCCAAAGTATTTGTTTATTTTAGTTTTCACTTTTTGGGAAGTATTTTTTAAACTATAAAATTCCAATTCAATTTAAGAATCATTTTCAAAGCATCCGTCTTCACTTCCTACATCCTTTCATCAGAGGATCTAAGAACATTTCGCATCTTTTCATGATTTGCCAGAGGCTGACAATGAGTCCAATTTCTACTCACTTCTGTGACACAGTCTGCCCATTTTTGAATGAACACCTGTAGCTTTACCACTGTGGGGTAAAATTCCTGATGTGTTATTCTAAAAACAAAGCATTCATTTGCTCAGCAGTTACTCTCCGACAGTTTTTACTGCCCCAGCTGGTTAGGAACATATCTAAAACCAGAAAAAAAAATTGCCTTTGTAAGATGATTTCTAAAACCTCATATAATCAAACACACTGTTAAATGGAAGACTGTGATCATTTTAATTTTTTTCCTTAGGACCCTTTTATTATTTTCTGATAGTTGATCCTTTTCATAATTATTTTCATTTAAATTGACATTCAAATGCAATTTTCAAGTATCTTTGGAGTCACCTTAACCGTTTTTTGTCCTGAAATGTTTATTAATACCATTTCATCCTTTCAATGTGTAAAATTAATGCACTGGGACAGGAAAAAGAATGAGATTCTACTCTTCTCTCACTTCTCCAATTGTACCCCCATGAAATACAGGGGCATATACTTGTCACTGCCTGTCAACTTGCTCCATCTTTTTGTTTTTGTTTGTTTGCTTGCTTGTTTGTTTTTGTTTTGTTTTGTTTTGTTTTTATTTGTTTTCTTTTTTTGTAATTTAACACATTTTTGGAAGTCTAGCTAGGAAAAGCATAGCAATAGAATCTCCGGTATATATTAAGTGCTTGGTTCAGGAATTATTTATTGTTACTCATGATATACAGAAATTATGATGAGATAGAGTATGATTCCCAATTCATAAGCAGTTGATATTATGAGATAGGAAATGGCGGTACAGTGTTCTGCCACATATAAATGAAAATCAGGCAAGAAAATGTTTGCATTTTATAAGAATGAGACAATAGTAATAGTTATGGTTGTAAATATATAATCTAAGTCATTATAAAATTAATTGTGCCATGCCACTACTTAGCACACCTTTGCTTATGAGTTATACCCATGATAAAGGAATTTAATTAGGAAATAGAATTATGTATCTATTATTTATGTATGTACTGAGAATTCAGGTAATCCAGTAAATCTGAGACTTAATATGACCTAATTTGTAAAACTGGTTATCAGTAATCTCTGCTTTAAGAAACTCAGATGGATTTCATGAGAAATCAGTGGTTTTATGTGAAAGTATTTCACATACTGTAAGGTGATATAAAATTTTTTAAAAAGCACTCGTAGGGTTATTAACAATCGTTTATGGGACCCCTCCTGTTAGGTGCAAATATGAACCAGGGAGACACAAAAAGAGGGGTGAATAAGAATTGATTATATACTGCGTTTATTTAATAGGAAATTCTTCTCAAGCCTTTACACATACTGCGAGCTTTGTTAAATTCTATATGAAAGATGTTATGGGAATACATTTCTCTTAAAAGTCAGGAAGTCATATTTTAAATCATATAGAAGAAAATGGGCTGAGAGAAGCCAAAGCTTAAGAGAAAGGGCTTCTGAGAGAAGTTGAGAAGACATTAAGGACTGAAGCTGAAAAGAAAAGATATTCAAGTGGCTAATGTGAAGTAAGTTCATTATGTCCCACTTGGAACTCAGGGATTTCTGGAGCAGCTAACAGGCCTCAGGATGAGAGCTTGAGGTTCAGGCATTGAGCGGAAAGTAGCCCGTCAAAAACTCTTGCAGTCCCTTTGTCCCAGACATTTGTTACAGACATAGTCACATAGTTATCTTCAAGTAACTTATAAACTAGATCACTCCATATGGTGAGGTCTTTGTGACATACTGTTGAAAACAACCTTCTTTAAAAAACAGCTAATATCTACAATAATATAAAAAGAGCATATATGTGTGTGTACACCCACCCCCTGCATTTACTATGTACCAGATAATGTGTTTTATATAGATTATCTCATTAAATCCTAATAACACATTTATAAAGTAATTGCTATTATTCAGTTTAGAGACCAGGGGAGGAAACAAATAAACAAACAACAACAACAACAACAAAAAAACACTGAGTGATTTTCCTAAGTTTAGGCAGTTAATAAATATTTAAAACCAGGCAGTCTGAATCCAGAAATAGGGATCTTAAGAATCATGATACACTGCTTCTCTAGATAAAGTCTAGTTTTACTAACCTTTGAATGCTGTTTACTTACACACTAGAATTATTATGATGTTGGGCTGATTATCTTACTGTCTCGCTCAGTGAGATTATACACCCACAAGCACACAGCATGTGTGTGAGTGCGATGGCACTAAACCTCAGGCAGCTGCAACAAGAAAATTGTTTAAAAGAGTGTGGCAGGAATTACACATTATCTGAATCAATAATTTATATGTAAGGAACTAGAATTCAGGAGTGTTCTCCCTGAATCCAACTGAAAGTTATTACTTTCCTAGAAAGTATCAGTATGTATTGTACCATTCTTGACACTCAGTGGAAAAACCAGAGAATAAAATTACAACTTTCAGGTATGGTAGAGGAATGAATTAAACACAGATACATTTCTTCGATTCCAACATTTTATTTAACTGTCAAGAAGTATAATAACAACAAAAAAGGCAATGACCGTTAAAATGTAATGTTGAACAATTTCTAATGAAGTAACTGTGAACTCAATGTGATTGCTATTTTCACTTTGATAAAATGGAGAAAGCTTTGCCGATAGTAAAGAATGTGAATCATAAGGGCCACTTAGTTTACAGTGTTTGATGCAAGGAGACTAGGACATGAATTATAGTAAGACAGAAATTTTTCCATTAACAACATGTGGATGAGACTATCTCTAAACCTATAAATTTAAGAGAATAAAATATAATAAAACACAGGTAGTATGAATAAAAATTGCCAACGTGGAATCACTTATGTCAAGAGAACTGAAAAATGTAGATGGGAAGTCATGAAAAGTTTGTGTTAAACGTGTTCCACCCAGCATGTTTTTTCATGAACTTTTGAACTTCTCAGCTGTGCTTGAACTGTATCTTCTCCACACTACGAAAACCAGACTATCTGGGTCCATTAGTTTGAAAGGAACCCACCCGTTTTGCCAACTGGCATCCTTCGTTTGCATATTAGCCTCAACCAATCCCTAGTGATGAGAACAAAATCCTTCATTTATTTTAAGAGGATCAGATTGAGGACAGCACATGCAGCCCAAGCCTTTGTAAGTCCTGCTTTTCTTTCTTCTACCTGGAGCACTCTTTAGGTTGCTACCTGAATCTGTGTCTTTGGGTTGTAACCTCTGACCTCAAGGAAATGCTTTTTAGTTCTCTTTTAACTTAAGACTCTTTCTTGGTTAACAGTAGTATATCTATTGTATGACTTGTACAACTTTTTCTATTGATTTCTTTAATATTTCTTGAAATACTGCTGTTTCCTTTTTGTCCTATTCCAACTTAGTCTTTCACTTCATCCTAGCATGCCCTATCAGGGTGCTGTTAATGGGAATGTGACATTCAAATCAGGCATGACTATCTTAAGTTCTTTACTCTTTCTGTATCCCTATCTATTCCCAGGAAGAAAAGTTAGAGCTATATACTTGAAAAACATCCCATACTATGTGTGTATATCATGGACAAATGGAATATTACCATTGACATTAATGTTCTTTCTATAAATTTACTTAGCAGTGGTTGACAGAAATATAAGTGGGTGTACTAAACAAGCACATTTCTTTCTCAGCATATATGAACTCAGAGAAATGTTAAAGGCATTAAAAATTTCTTCCATAAAGAAGAACCTAATTACTATTGCCCAAATATAACTGGACTGCAATTATTAGATATGTGCTTTCCTCTCCTCCCACTTTACAGTGTTTGCTTTAATGAATGTAACTTTTAGAGGGACCTGTTCTTTTGAAATCACACACACACACACACACACACACACACAAACCCAAAAAACATAAAAACGAAAACAAAAACAAAACACCACTAACTTAGTTACTTATATCAATCTAATTAAATTTTAATAATTTTATGAGATGATTAAATTAAGGTAAAAAATAATTCTGAAACATTTAAAATCTTAATTGTGAATTTGTACATTTTTACTTATAACCATTCATTTACATATAAATCTGCACATTTTAAATAGAATTTTTAGAGCGCCCAGTTGTGCAATACATACTAGAGCAAAGTTTCTTTATCAGTAGAAAGTGATTACAACTAAACTTGCTACAAATTGTTAAATATTTGCATCTGATAAACTATATATACTCTGTGTATATAAACTATATATGATGCACACATATATGTGTGCCTAAACACAAAGGTATGTGTTTAGGCACATACACATACACATATGTAGAATAATTCAGACATTCTCTCTCATTGATTTAAACTCCCTTTTGAGCAAAAGGCTATTTCTGATATTCTCATATGAGGATATGAATGTTACCTTATCGCTTGACAAATGCACCAGAATAAAAGCTAACTCCTTCTAGGAAAAATGATGATGATGATGATGATGATGATAATAATAATAATAATACTTATTTTAATTCTATATTAGTAAAATTAGAAATGTACATCTAGTTGCTTTTCAGTAGACCTATATATTGACCTATCACTAATTTAGCAGAAAAGTGTGTTAATGTTGAGATACAACCTGGATTCCAGAATAATGCTATTTTTTTATTTTTAGAAAATGTATAAGATTATGTCCAAAAAACAACTTCAAGAACAATGAGCTCTCCTAAATTTCATTTTATTTTTTAAAGTTGACGTAACCAGCTAATTCTATTTGAAAACTCGATTGTGTGACTTAAAATAAAATTAGAGTGTTAATTTGGAAAACTATCAATTTTATTATCTCCAGCATTGGGAAATTCCCTGCCTTCCACTATTGTTTTGCTAGACTAAATGTCCATGGACGGACATGCATTGACACAAGAAAAAGTATGGCTTCTATGAGAAGTCATAAATATTATCTTCAGTGAGGGCATGGATTCATCATTGCCCAAAGAATATGGAAGTCCTTAAAAAGGCAAAATTATTTACTTGTTTCATTTATTACATTTCATATAATTTAAGTATGTTATAATTTATATAATTTATACATAATTTACTACATAGTCATTTAACTTGTTAAACTAAATTTTTGCATAGTTTTAAAAATGAAGATAAAATAATACTTCAAGAAAGGAAAGAAAGCTACATTTTCAAGATTTAAAACTTCATCTCAAGGCTGGGCCAGAAAATTGTCATCTTTGCTCGATAATATTTATTATGATTTAAAATCACTGAGTTTCCATAATTAAGAATATGATTCTGGAGAGTCTAGTCTTGAGAATTAATGCATTACGTTAGCTATATTCAAAGCCTCACAAAATTAGTAAATGGAATTTGGAACATTAATATGAGGAAATTTGGAAACCTAAATATTAGACTGGAGAAGTTTATTAAAATTCAGGTTTTCTAATTACCCAGAAGTTCCCTAAGATTAATAAGATTCAGTTGAGGACTAATTAGCTCTTCTCTGTCTTATGATTATGTTTCTATCTTGCTTAAAGAATCATTAGCTACCTCACCTGAGATAAATAACTCCTTCACAACTTCAACACCCTCATTTTGGCAAACCCATTAAAGGAAGTAAGTGGCTCTCAGCCTATCCCAGAGGACTAATGTCCAAGCATTACTCAGAACTAAAAGTTCCACGCTTCAAAAATTTCAACATTTTCATAATTTCCATTAACAAAACAAGATCAGGGAAATAAATTTAGATCATTTACAATTTTTAAATATGTGTACATTTTTGTACAGCCTGTTTTCAAAATGTTAGCTTAAGCAGATTACATCTGAATCTTTGCTTCTATGAAAGAAACACAGTATCCCTGAAGATACTGCCAATATAAGCATCGCTATCAAAACATTAAGGACTTAGGAGTGGCAATTTCTATCCTTACCCAATTGTGTTGCCCCGATTTGGCCTGTCCTGAAAGCAGATTGTCTTGGGATTCCGGCAATGAACTACTATAGTCTTAATCAGGTGTTGTACCCAATGTAGTAGCTGCCATTCTAGTTATGTCCTGTTTGCTGGAGAAAATCAGAATAGTTCCCTGGATTCTGCTTTGCAGCTATCAAGTGCCAAATGCTTTTGCAGATAACAATAAAATAAGTTTAATTTTACCTAACGGTGTAGGAAGTATACCTTAATTGTTTTGTCTCCATGCCAAAATAGCTCTCCTGATATATACTATAACTTATTCACAGAAACTTTGAGAAATCATGCTGGTCCACTGAGTGATGAAATTATGTTTACAGAACCAGCTAGGCAGAAAGTATAAGATACACAGGATGTGTCTGTAAAACATCTTTGTCCTAGAGGGTGGGATGTATACCCCATTAAATTTAGAATCTTCCCATCTCCATTACCGGCCTCTATGGAGGGTCAAATTGTCTAGAGTATATCAGGTTTCCTTCTCAAAAAGTAAGTGAACTAAACATAACTTGTATCCCCAAGACAGTGCTTGATGGTATCTGAGCTTTGTTGACAACATAACTACATTCAATTTTGTGATTCTATGCTCCATTTCACTTACTCTTTAACATAGCCCTTGTTGGTAAAGACTGCAATTTAGTTCATGGATTACAGGTTAGATAGCAATTTTTAATAGATATGATATGGACATTGCTGAAAGATAGATGTGGTGACTGATAACACTTGTATTTTCACTCTTAAGGAGTTAATAAGCATGCTTAATTTCAAGTAATATGGTTACTTGAAAGAACACAATGTTATACTATGTGTGAGCATGCTATTGGCTTCTGTCTATAGCGGGAGACTGCAAGCAGGAAGAAGTCTGTAGAAGTTTCAGAGGCAAATATTTGGCCTATTACTGATTACTGCATATTGACTCACTTCGTATTGATTCTAACTATCTGTATTCAATAAATACCTAGCAGCTTGAATTCACATGACATAAGTTTTGCCAGGCAGAAATTCAAGAATAAGACAAGAAGGATGGAAGTGAATGATGTGCTTTGTGGCCACATATATGGAGACAGTTTCTTGCAGCAATGGTATTTGGTGACCTTGGGTTACCTATGGTAAAGGGATTATACCTTGGTCCCTAGTATTACATTAGAAAGATGTTAAATAAGTAAGACTCTAGAAATATTAATAGTTTTTATCATAATTAACAAGATTTAATTTCTTACTGCCACAGTTATTTATCTATTTATCTTTCTGTGTGTGTTTGTATCCCTTGAGGGGAAAATATTGCATATATATTTTACACTAGTGAAAATACAAATCTATGAATTTCCAGCACTTTCTAGGAGATAGATATGCATATATTTGTGTATATACATATTATATCTATCTCTATCTCTATCTATCTATCTATCTATCTATCTATCTATCTATCTATCTATCTATCTATATATGGAATGTTGGTTGGCTGTCTACATTCTAGTAGCACTATTATGTTTTAAAATAAAAGTTTTTATTAAATATTTCAATGACTATATTTTTCACATAATTCCCTTGATTTACCACTTTGCTTGCTCACTAAAAGTATTAAAAATAACCCAATGCTTTATCTGCATTAAAGCTTAAATGTGATATATAGATGACGTATTACAGAATTGCATACCTGAAATCTACGTAACTTTACTAACAACTGTCATCGCGATAAATTTTAATTAAAAAAAATTACCTTCTACATTTGATATTTATTCTTTTCAACCCCAATTCATTTACCCTAGTTGAAAATTCTTTCATTTGGGATTTACCTACCATGTTTCCTTGAAAATAAGACTTGGCCGGACAATCAGCTCTAATGTGTCTTTTGGAGCAAAAATAAGACCTTCTTTTATATTATATTATCATAAAAGACCTGGCCTTCTATTATAGTAAAATAAGACCGGTCTTACATTAATTTTTGCTCCAAAAGACACAATAGAGCTTATTGTCTAGCTAGGTCTTATTTTCAGGGAAACACGGTAATAGCTATGAAAATATTACTCTTGTGAGCATAATGTAACTAAAAATAAAGCGAACTCTCTCTGTGCCAACTATGAGAGAGAATTTTAGAAGGAATGACGTTATTTTATAAATTCTGTTCACTCTGTCTTAAATCACATTTATCATTATTACTTCAGATTACCTTTTAAAAATCTGCCAAGAGATCTTAAAAGCTAATGAGGCCTTTGATGGAAGATGTGAGACAAGAAGATTCACTCAATTACACTGTAATATAAAATGACAAGGCCGAACTTTTCTTGTTTTATTCTCGTGCCCTTGCTTGCCTGCTAACTTACTCTGTACACCCCCACACATGTGCATACACATACACAGATGTTGTTATGCCTACACACACACAGTCGTAAATATTTGTAGTAACACTCATTATTATTAGGCAATATTTTCAAACTGTCCTGTAATTAAAAACAAACAAACAAACAAATAGACGTGTTCACCGATAATATTATCAGCTATTATTTATCAGACTACCATGAAGAAAAATACGAGTACATATTTTGTGACTCATAGCATTAGAATGGGTTTGAGGGTGTTGAGTTACGTATTACACTTGCTTCTAGAAACAAAAGCAATGAGAAAGAAAAAGATAACACAAGAAAACCCGAAAAGTTAACTGACATTTCCTCCATACCTAGGCGGCGAATATTTAAGAAATGGTCATTCTGTCCTTGGGCCGCCCTCAGCCACAGTGCTCACCCCTAGGTCTGGGTACCTGGGAGCTACTCACTTTTCTTTCCTGAGGTCGGAGCAAATCGCCCCTGTGCTCCCAAACAGAGCCCTGATGATAAACTGATCCTGAAGTTCTGATAGGTGAACCAATGGCGATCGAGCACCTAACACAGGGTAATACTTGACTTTATACTATCTCCTTATATTATATTACACAGTAACATGACACTGAATGCCAAATTCACACATTTACCTGCCACCTGATGTGGTGGCACTGCTTGTCATGCACAATGCTGGCAGAACCAGGGGAGATTGGCTTCCTGTGTTGTCTTCCTTCCCTAGGGTCACTTTCCATCACCCTCCAGCAGCCAAGCTCAGATGAGCTCCAGCTTCACCCAGGCTGTGCCCCTCTCTTTGCTAAAGAACACAGAGGGTAAGAATTACCATGGGTGAGAGAGGTGCTGCTGGGCGTTTCCTGCCATTTAAAATGCTCAGATGTGATGTCAGATAGAAAAATGCCTGTATAAACCCATAAATAGGGCTTTTATAAAATGTAGTTCACTGGAACCTGAATTGAATATTTGACTTTAGCTGTTTGTCTACACAGTTTATCAGTCTGCTGGGGACTCTTTGCTCAAATCATAAAGGCCACACGTTTCCAAATGTCTTTCAGTGAAAACATTTTTCTTAGTAGTTACTGTTTATTTGGTACTTTATGCTAAGCTCAGTATATTCATTGTCTAATTAAATCTTCAACAATTACTCTAGGTAATAGATATTATTTCAATTATCTTGCCTTCTTGTATTTAAAATTTGAAATAATCCTGTTCACCTGAACTTGTGTTTTCATGTACTCACAGGGATTAATCAGGAAATTCAAAAGAGCATGTTTGGTGACTTTCTTTACTTTTACTCTCTATTCTTATTAACAGGTAAGATGATGTATTTGATCGCATCTAGAATCTCTGCTTTTAGTGCTCTAATGCGGAGACAGGAAATGGGCACTCAGTGGGTCCTGGTGGTAGACACACACTGCATACAGAGGATGTAGGGCTCATCTGTGCTCTGCTGGGTTACAGGTGCTTGGGAGGCAGCTGTATCTATCTGATGAATTTCATTTATTACCTTTCATTTAAAAAAAAAAAAAACTGTATGTTTCTCGTTGTTAATTTTGCCTGAAAGACAATTCATATGGCAGTCATGTTCAAAATACGTTTTTTTTTTTCTGTATTCTCCATTTTTTGTAACTCCCTTGTCTATTTGGCAGGTCAAAATAAAGACCCAGTAATGGAGGCTTCTTTTATTATGGGAATGTGTTCTGGTCATCTAGTTGGTTATCCCTTTCTGTATATAACAGACACAGTCTGGATTCCAACGAGAAATGTGTAAGACTCAGATGTCGGGAAACCGTGAAGCCATATATCAACTATGAGGAAAAATCTGCTCCCTGCATCTGTTGTGATATATTCTAATTACAACTGTTTATAAATGCCATACCTTATCTTTCTTTTAACAAACTGCACAATTCTGCCCAAAATAAATCGCATTATTTGTATGCTCAGACAATTCGCCAATTTCATTAGTGTGTATATAAGAAAGAGAGAGAAAAAGTGATAGAGAGAGATGAGTAAATATTTCACAAAAAGAGAAAGTTCTTGCATGGCATGGATATCCCTTCCTTCCTTGGTGATAATTGGGCTATTCCAGGAAGCATGGTGTCATTATTGAAAATAAAAACTTCCTGTTTAAAACATTTCAAAGGAGCAGTCAATTCTCCCTGGGGTTAGTGTGTGTTTAACTCCATTTCACTAAACATTTCTTTTCTTCACTTTAAAGCTTTGGCTATAAAGTAAAACATGTACTAAACAACAACAATAACAACAACAAATGATTTATATTTAATTTAGAGAAAATTGAAGGAGGAAAAAACAAAAGCTCAGTGTTTATGTGAGCTCCAATGTGTCAGGCGGTAGAGGGCTTTTCTAATTTTATGATAATTTGTACTACCAATTTTTATATATTCTTGTTGTTGAGATGAACAGATCTCTGAGGGAAGTGTTGAGTTACAATGGCATTTCACTCTCATTCTTCTCATGTTCAAATCAGTTTTCTAAGCTAATGACAACTTGCCTCTTTGGTTTACTGTCCTGCGAAATGTCAGCTCTACTTTCCTAGAAGTCGTGTGTGTATGATGTGCCAGTGCTTTTCCTCAGTGTGAAAGTTATTAGTCCCCCTGATTTGGGTGCACGTGCTCATTAATTCAAAGTATCTAAACCTATACTATAAATGCCCTTCTGTTAATTGTGTTATTGATTATTTTGATTATTTTGCTTGAAAATTATTTGTACTTTTTAATTCAATGGAAATAAAGTTTATATATGTATACTCACACACACACACACACACAAAGAAGGTGACAAAAAATGTACATACGTTTTTAAGAAAGGAAAAAAAATATTAAAATTGTAATAATATATATTGATAACAAAAGATGAATACAAGTCACATTTGACTTCTGCAATTACAGTAGGTGCTTAAAGTGGTTACCATCAGTGCCAAGACACTTCTGATTATGGCAAAGTACTGCTTCAGCAACTTTGACCGAAGTGTCCACTTGTATACATTTTTTTGGCACCCTGGTATAATGAAATGATCATTCCGACACCCTTGAGAGAATTGGAAATCTACAAAAATAACAACTTTTCTACTATTAGTTATGATTAATTATGGTCATGCAAAATAGAGCATTATGATGATAATTTCCAGTTTATACTTCAATGTTGAAATTTAAAAAAAAACATATTTCTGCTCTGAAAGTTTATGCAACGTGGACTGAAATAGAAAAAAAAAAATCAAAGTAGGACTCTGGGACGTCTTTAAGAAAAAGTAATCTATGTGTGATAGTCAATCCAGGGTCTTATTACATTGACACAAAACATACTATAAGAGAAGCAAAAAACAAGTCTATTTCTTTCTAAATGTACAATTTATTTTAATTCTTTCAACAACACATATTCATCAAGCCCTGAATATACACCATTGTTATAGGTGATAGGGATCTATTTGAAATCAAACAGTCTGTTTTCCTATTTTCATAATGTGCATATTGTTACAACAGAGGGAGATTTAACTATGCTGCTATAGTCATTGTGTATATTATTCACCCTAAAAAGAAACACACACACACACACACTCTTCTGCTATAACTTTGCGTTGTAAATAAATACGCACTCAAATTGTAATCTGTGCGGTTAGATAATTAACTACTCTGGGTGAGGGAGAGATTTGGAGTAATTATTTTATGCAGTGTTTACTCCAGTTAGTTATTTCTCGCTTCCCATTTTTCTAAGTTGGCACCAAGAGTGAGCTCTCCACTGTGGACTTACCCACAGTTGTTACCAGTTGTTTCCTACCAGCTGCACAGCCACTCATAATAAGCAGTTTACCTGTCTCCAGGTGACTGGGAAGGGTGCCCTACACCTTCCTGTGGAAGGCAGACATGTGGACGGACATTCAAGTGTTCAGATAAAGGTTCCATTCTGCACAGGCCAGTAGGTGAAATACCAGCATATTTTCCTTCTTTTCGTCTCCAAAGTTTGACAGAAAGAGTGCTCTCTTTTTAACTCAGATCTACTTTTTCATGGTAATTCAAAAGACGACAGATAACTTTTCTAAAAAAATGGTTCCGGTGCACTGGCACATCAATAGGGAAAAAAATGAACTTCGATCTAAACCTCACACCTTGTAAGCAAAATAATTCAAAATGCATCACACGCATAACACTTGAAAGTAATTTAAAAATAAATAGGAGAAAAATTGTATCTCAGGCTAGGCAAAGAGTTCATAGACTTGTCACCAAAAATATGATTTATAACAGGAAATTTTGATCAGTTGGACTCTATTAAAATTAAAAAAAAAGTTGAAAGAGCCTATTATGAAAAGGAAAGTGACTGAGTGGGGAAAAAAATTACAAATAACATATCGAGCAAAGGATTTCAACCTATAATATATAAAGCACACTTCACACTCATCAGTTAAACAAACAAAAAATTTAATTAAAGGTTGAGAAATTTATGAACGGACATTTCACCAAAGAGAATGTACACAGCTTCCCAGTGCCACAGTAGCCACTTAAAGCAACAAGCACAACATCAAAGTGTTAAGTCTTCCTTAACTGTCTGTGGTAGTGAAAATGAGAGACTAAAACCAGAGAAATCACTGATTCTCCTTTTTCCATTTTCTTCTATGGACCCATGTATGGGTTGAGGCTCAGTTGGTCAGTGAAGACATGGGAGTCTCCTCACTGCTGAGGGAGCTCAAAATCAAAGTTCAGGTAGTTCTGTGGACCACAGGTTTGTAAGAAGGGTGAGGGGAAAGAGCTAGGGTGAAAAAGTGGTGGGTACTGAGACAGACTCAAGAAAAGTATCTTTAAAGTTTCTCCCTTCTCCTTTCATAAGATGGTCTCAGTAGAAGTGTCTGAAGAAGACTTCTGCTGGAGGACTCAGATAAAGAAACCTAGCAATTAAGACACCTGAGCTGGCAAGGCAAATATGAAAGAGTGAAAGTGTATGACTTGACAGAGGGGTTTGAGTACTTGACTGCAGCTCCATTCAGGGAGTGCACAGAGTCTGGTGTAGGGAGGACAGCTTTCCTATGAGCACTATCAGGAAACGCCTTAGTAATGTCAGTGATCAGACCTGGAATATCACAGTTTGTTAACCAGGAGCCCGGCTTCTCAATTTTTATGATGACAGATGAAGACTGTGTTGGGATAAGACTGGTGAAGAGTTGGGGTACACAAAATTAACTCAAAATGGATCAAAGACCTAAACATAAGACCTGAAACAATAAACTGAATAGAAGAAAACATAGTTACTAAACTTATGGACCTTGGGTTCAAAGAGCATTTTATGAATTTGGCCTCAAAGGCAAGAGAAGTAAAAGTGAAAACAAATCAATGGAACTATATCAAACTAAAAAGCTTCTGCACAGCAAAAGAAACCATCAACAAAATAAAGAGGCAACTGAATGGGAGAAGATTTTTGCAAACTATGCCTTTGATAGGGGCTAATATTCAAAATATATAAGAAACTCATACAACTCAACAACAACAACAAATATAAACAATCCAATTAAAAAATGAGCAGAGGACCTGAATAGACACTTCTCCAAAGAAGACATACAAATGGCCAATAGACATATGGAAAAATGTTCAACATCACTAATTATCAGAAAAATGCAAATAAAAACCACAATGAAATATCACCTCATACCAGTAAGAATGGCTAAAATCAACAACACAAATAATAACAAGTATTGGAGAGGCTGTGGAGAAAAAAGAACCCTCATACACTGTTGGTGGGAATGCAGATTGGTGCAGCTGCTATGGAAGGCAGTGTGGAGGTTCCTCAAAAAATTGAGAACAGACTTATCATATGACCCAGCAATCCTTCTCCTGGGTATCTACCAAAAAATTCTGAAAACATTTATCCATAAAGATATATTTGCTCTAATGTTCATTGCAGCTTTATATACAGTGGCCAAGACATGGAAACAACGGAAGTTGTCCTTCGATACATGATTGAATAAAAATGTTCTGGTATATATACACAATTGAATACTATTCTGCCATAAGAAAAGATGAAATAGTACCATTTGCATCAACATAGATGGATCTTGAGATTATTTATGCTGAGCGAAATAATTAGACAGGAAAAAATCGAGAACCACATGATTTCACTGATATGTGCTATATAAAACAGAAAACAACAAGACAAACAAGTGAAACAAATATTCATAGACACAGACAATAGTTTAGTGGTAACTAGAAGTTAAGGGGGGAAGGGATTGTAGATAAGGGTAAAGGGGATCAAATATATGCTGATGAAAAAAGAACTGACTCTGTGTGGTGAACATACAATAAGACATATATATATACATATACATATATATATATATATATATATATATATATATATATATATATATATATGATGTATTACAGAATTGTACTCCTGAAATGTATGTAACTTTACTAACCATTGTCACCCCAGTGAACTTATTTATTTGAAAAAGTTGGATTACAGCACTGAATTTCAGAAAGAGAAAATACAAGGTCTGACAATTAAATTCACGAACTTTGTTGCAACAAAGTTGCTAACCTTGTTTTTTTTATATCAGAGGGATTATTCATTATTAATTTATACCAACTGGACAGTTAACCAAATTTACTATTTGGAAGTGTTGAAAAGGCTGTGTGAAAAAGTTAGACAACCTGAACTTTCCCCAATTCGTGTCTTTTACATCATGACAATGCACCAGCTCACACGGCACTGTCTGTGAGGGAATTTTTAGCCAGTAAACAAATAACTGTATTAGAACACCCTCCCTACTCACCTGATCTGGCCCACAATGTCTTCTTTCTTTACCCAAAGATAAAGGAAATACTGAAAGGAAGACATCTGGATGACATTCAGGACATCAAGGGTAATACGATGACAGCTCTGGATGCCATTCCAGAAAAAGAGTTCCAAAATTGCTTTGAAGGGTGGAATAGCACTGACATTGGTCCATAGTTTCCCAAGGGGAGTACTTCGAAGGTGATCATAGTGATATTCAACAATGAGGTATGTAGCACTTTTTCTAGGATAAGTTCACAAACTTAATTGTCAGACCTCATGGATATGCAAATTACTGAGCCAAAATAATAATGATAATAATGAATAAGAATAATAATAATAGTAGTAGTAGTAGTAGTAGTAGTAGTAGTAGTAGTAGTAGTAGTGGTGGTAGTAGTAGTAGTATTAGTAGTAGTAGTAGTAATGAAGAAGAAGGAGGAGGACAAAAGAAAAAATGGTTTACTGAATGAAACAATAAAAGCTAGTAATACTGCAGGCTATTGATCAAGTGAGAGCTAAGCAAGGGGATGATTATAACGGCAATAGTCACTGCAGACATTGTTCCCTTGAAGGATCAAAATGGTTGGAAAGTTTTCTAAGAGGAACAGAAATCTCTAAATGACTGCTAAGTAGGACAGTTACATACTTAACTTTGCCATTTTAAAAGTTACTCCAACTGACTGTGGAAATTTAATTCACTTTCCACAATCAGTTGGAATAACATTTAAAATTGCCTTGCAGTGACTGCAGGGCAAAATTAGAAGCGGGATAACCAAGATAATACTTCAGGAGACAAGTTGGTTCCTTAGAAGTAGGTGGAAAAAAAGGGGGGTGTGAGTTGAATCAAGAAATATGTTTTCAGGATATTCTTTATTTTTTGGTGTCCAAGATTAAAGGACAAGACATGAATGATGACTGGTGTGATGGCATGATCAACGGAGTATGTGCAATTTTTTGTTTGGTTTGCTTTTTCACTGATTTTGGAACAATGAAGGGAAATCAAATTTGGAGGAAAACAAATATTGTATTTTGGTCCTATTAGGGGATTGATATAGAAATCAGAAAAGTAAGGGAAATAGGCAATGATGGAAAACATATTTCTACAGTTAATACTGAATTGTAAGAAATGTGAAATAAAAATATTGAATAGTTTAGATTCATCTAATTTGACTTAGGACTGACAACTACATAGTTTATTTCTATTTATATGTTAAGGAATTTTAGAGCATAGTTGAGGCAATGGATTTAAAATAAAAAGTGAAGATTATGCCAGATCTTCATTTATCAACGATTAAGTTCCTTATGCAGTAGGACAGGACATTAAAGTTCTGTTAGATTTAAAACTCCCAGAATGACCATTTTGAGAATTAGTGCCAAACAGTACATGCTTTTTGTTATGAGGTATGTACAAGGAGAAATTTAAGGTGTGATTTAGTAATTTTTTCTAAGTTTCCCTTTTAGCATAGGCCATATACTGTGTGAAGAAAATATACTAAATCATCCGTTGACTACCTTTTTTCATGTGTCATGAAAATATGTACTTATAACAAGATGTTCATCTTTGAGATATGTGTCAAATAGTTTTATGGGAGAAAGAATGTAAGGTGAAAAATGGTGAAATTCAAGGTCATTTTCTTCTAAGCTTATGTGGCTACTGATTTTTATTTTTATAGACACTATTTTTTTATGGGTACTCCCACTAATTGGGTATAAATTGCACAATAATTTAATGATGTGTATCTGAAACTTTAAAACATATCCAATTTTAATAACAATCTTGACTGCTATATGGTTTACTACTTTTTTGACTGATGAAGTATTTGACTCTCAGAGAGAGTAGACATCTTGTTCAATAACATAGAAAATGCTCATCACATGGTATGGGCTCACATTCAACTCTCAGATTCTGAATCTCACATTCTTTCCACTACTCAATTTTATTTAATAAATAAAATAATGATAATGGTAATAACAACAACAATAATAATTTTTCCAAGCTCATTTTGGGAATTGTATGTAATTTAAATTTCTTAATGGGAAATATTCTTGTATTGAATTTTATTACTGAATATTTTTAAAAAATGTTTTCTAAAGAAAATCAACTTTGTATGCAGTGATCTCTATGTATGTATTTTGTGTGTTTGTGTGTGTGTGTCTGTGTACATGTGTACATATAAAATTAATGATGTGGTTAATAAAACTTTAAACATATTAAAATTTGTGGAATATTTCATATAAAATTATTCCAAAAGAATGTAGAACTAAAAGGAAAGTATCTATTGAAATATATATATGTAAAAAATATCTTTACAGTTATGTTTTCCATATATATTTATATATCTATTGAAATATCTATTGAAATATATATATATGTGTGTGTAGATGAAAAACATATCTCTATAGTTATGTTTTCCATATATATATTTATATATATAAAATTATATATATATATAATTTTTCAGTAATGTAAATTGGGCTCCTAACATATAACAATAAAAAAAAGAACATAAATGTTTCTATTTCTTACATACCAGTTGAGTTCAATAACCAGTTGAGTTCAATTGATATTATATGTCAATAAGACATATAATATCAATTGTGTAAGACTCACATAAAGTAAAAAGATTGCCACAAATCAGACCATAAAAGATGACCAAATGGACAAGCCCAATTAGATTTCCATGTGGATAATAATAGTAAATGCAGGAATTTTTGTGTCTATATTTATTGCCTAATTTTATTCCGTAACTTTTATTAAGGAGGTATTTATATTATTTTGTTCTTTGAATAATATCATTTTATAAAGAAAATAATTAGAATCTTGGAAAGCATTTGTTACTTAATAAAATATTTATAAAATGCAAATATTAATGAATTATACAAATAAGTTCTCAAAATTATACTGTAGAAACACTTTACTTAAAAGTAACCATATAACTTAAGTTAAATAGTTCTAAATGAGTAAGTCAGGGAGTAGTATGTTTCACAGTGAATGAGTAAGGTACCTTGACCTATCAAATCTGCCATTCACAAAGTAACCATGACATACCATCTCCTCCAACACATGCATTTCATTATTTCCCACACCCCCATACCTCCCAAGTCGGATTTCTATGTCATATGTGCAATATCCTTTCAGTCATTTTATGAAATGCATATTTGATTGATTGGCGGAAGATGGAATCAAACTGCTGCTCTGATGGTCTCCATTTAGGAAACAAAAATGGTAATTTGCAGAACTGAAAAATGAAATCCAAGACCTAAGCAAACCCAATATAATTAGCAATACTTAGGAAATAATTAAAATGAAACATAGATATTCACCAATTATATTCTTCTTTTCTTTACAGTAACCTCATACATTCAAAATATGTCAAATATAAAGTGACCTAATAATTTTCTTCCAGAATACAATTTATTTGAAAAGTGGAAGATCTATATTAGGGCACAACTTCTTTGATATTATCAATTTCAGATTATATATGAAGTATCCTCTGTGATTTTAATTTTCAGTTTATTTTTGACTGAGTATTTTTCATTTATAAAATCCAATGTGGTATAAGAGGATAAATAGTAAAACTATATATTTTGGATTAAGTATACTGGACATAATTTTAGAGCCACATTTTGCTTACTTTATAAATGAAAATACAAATATTTAATTTTATTGACAATATTCTACAATATCATAACTGTCAAAGGCCAGTCTCAGTTTACCCAGAATATCTTACAGAAAGCACAAGGTTTAAGGTATAAGATGTGTCCTTTTGAATGATAATGAGAACCTTTAAAAAGTCCTCAAAGTGTGAGGCGGGGATTCGGCTTTATGAAAATCAATAAAAATATGTGTGTCTATAGCAACAGAAAAGTAGACCATTGCAATAGCTAGTTAAACTGCAATAACAAAGATTCAATAGAGAGTTTGACATCTTCAACAAACGCAACTGACTCTTAATAATAAAGGACATTATCACACAAATGAAGAAAGGTTATGAAAATGGGGTACCATTGGGTTTGAAGGGATAGAACAGAAAAGAAGATTGCCTTAGCTCACGTTGCTATAATGAAATACCACAAACCAGATATCTTAAACAACAAATATCGATTTCTCACATTTCTGGGATCTGGAGAGTACAAGATTAAGGTATGATCTGGAGAGTACAAGATTAAGGTATGGGTAAATCTTGTTCCTGGTGAGAACCGTCTTGCCTGGCCTTCAGATAGGTGCAATCTCAATATGCCCACACACATCACAGCAGAGAGAGAGAGGGAGAGAGAAACAGAGAGAGAGACAGAGAGAGAGAGAGAGAGAGAGAGAGAGAGAGAGAGAGAGAGAGAGAGAGAGAGAGACAGCTCTGTTTCTGTTCCTCTTCTGTTCCTCCATAATTTTATCATGACAGTCCCTACTCCCATCACTCCATATAAACCTATTTATTTCCCAAATGCTACATTAGCAACATCATCACACCAGAAGTTAGGATTTCAACATATGAAGCTGAGTAGTGGGAGAGGGACACAAACATTTAGTCTGCGATAAAATGGAAATGTGTGTAACACACCACAAACCTTCAGATGGACATTCTCACAAGTAGAGTAAAATTTTATCCAGATTCAAAAACCCACGGGTAGATAAGACTCTACCCCTGTTGCAAGCTTCAGACATGGAAAATGGGGGTCATGGGTCAAGAAATGTGTTGGACTCTTGGGGCTGGGAACAGCCCTCAGCCTACAGCCCGAAGGAAATGTGTATCTTGGTCCTTTAACGATAGGGAACTAAAAATCTGCCAAAATTCTTAATGAGCAAAAAAATAGATTCTTCTTTTGAAACTCTAGAAAGGATATCACTAGCATCCTGATTTAAGCCCATTGAGATCCTAGTCAGAACATCTAGAAAAACCTAGAAACGTAAGATAATATATTTGTGCTGATTTAAATTTATGGTGGTCATAGACAACTAATACATATACTCACAGAAAAAATAAAATGTGGTAAGCTGTAAAAGATGCTTAATAATAAGATGTGATGGTATTTTTTGCAATGTTTAAGAAAATATTTTATTTATAAAATAAATACAGGCTTTTATGGAGAAAGACATATCAGACAAGAAAGGACTTATGAAAAAAGACATAAATGAGAATTTTCTTTAGGCATTTTTATAGTTTTGTTCATTTTATCCTGAGATATTTTTAAGCATAAGGTACATTAGTAAAGAATATAAGATGGATATATATCCACCATCATACTTTGCTACATCTTAAATACTGTAATATTTCCTTTATTATAATTTAAGTAAGAAAGTTTTCCAGATATACTTAAAATCTTCAAACAAATTTCCGTCCCGTATTTCCCTACATGTATCACATCCTGAATATGGTGTTTACTATTCTCATGTATGTCTAACATTAACTAAATATGTAGTTATACATCAGAACTAGTATTAAATTTCAGTAAAACTTTCTCTCATCACCCATCACTATATTATTTGATAACACACATATTAGTAAATATGTTTCCATTTTATTGATCCATGGTTAATAATATGGCCATACCATCTTCCACTGATAAACAGTTAGAGGGTCTCTCTCTCTCTCTCTCTCTCTCTCTCTCTCTCCATGTCTTTATCTATGACTATGCCTATGCCTATGCTTATGCCTATATCTATATCTATATCTACATCTACATCTACATCTATATCTATATCTATCTATATCATCTTTATCTATATATCTATATCTATATCTATGATTATTGAAGATAGTGCTACAATAAACATTCATATACTTGATTTTCCTCTTTTGGCACATATGGAAGTTTGTCTGTATGTTTTAATAAAAAGTAGAATTGAAAACCAGGTGATATGCTTATCATCATGTTACTAAATGTTGGCAAATTGTTTCTCCAAGAGGTTTTATTATTTATACAACCTACAGCAAGTATAAAAGTTCTCACTTTTACAACATGTAATCATTTGATTTGTCATCTACTGTAAAGATTTGTGTTTAAAATTATGCTAGAATGCTTATTTCTTTGAAATAAATTGAGGTAAGTTATACTATTTTATTTATGTTCTAAACATTGTCATTTCATAACTTGTATTCATTCTATACTTTATTCCCATTAGATAGATAGATGATAGATAGATGATAGATAGATGATAGATAGATAGACCGACAGACAGGTAGAAAGATTCTGAACACCTATACTTTGCTGTTTAGATGAGTTGAAATTGACATATCTAAGTACATTTTTTATTTGACTTTATCTGAGGTATATTTGTTGAATAGATGTTTTTAATAAAGGCAAGTCAATGCATCTGTGCTATAATTGTTTTTATTGTTTTGTTTTATTCTGTGCAATGTATTTATGGATGAGAAATGTAGGATATTAAAATGAAAGTGAATTGCTAGACTCCTAGTCATTCCAGAGAGAATAGGTGCTTGATTTGAGAAATGCAGTTACTTTCAGATTGCAACAAAACAAAGATGATATGTTCCCTGTGAGTCACAGAAGAAACTGATGCCAGAAACTGCAGTATATGCCTCTTAAAAAAAATTATCCCACTTGTGGCAGCCATTGCCTAGATCAAAGAAACTATAAGTGAGAGGCCACCTTGTCAGAGCTTCTCTGAAATACCTACAGAAAAAACTGCATAAAAGAAAAAAGAAATAATTAGTTGAAATATGCCATAACTACAAATAAACAGTAAGGAGTTGACTACCTCAGTCAATTATATTCCCTAGCTCTCCTGGTCTTCTTGTTCCAAATGTACTGAAGCCCAAAATAACATCTAGAATAAAGAATGAGCTTAAGTGAGAAAAGAGAAAAGACCAAACATGTTCACCTCCCATAATGATTTTTCAGGCTATGGATAGCCTTGAATTTCACTTAAATTAAATGAGTTCAGAGTTTTCATATTTTCTTGGACTGTTTTTTTATTATTTGAACAACAGATTATGTCTTCTATTGACTTGCAAAAACAGACATTTCATCCTAGATGAGAAAAACAAGTTGAAAGAGTAATTTTGGAAAAGAATACAGTTGTTTTATGCTGTCCCCTATGTAGTTCAGCTCATTAAATAAACTGATCTACATGCATGGGCCAGGAAAACCTCATAGAGTGTAAACAGTCTTTTTTTTCCAAGCAGAATGTTACCCGCATGTTTAATGGAATTCTTTTAACTCTCTTAGGATGCAATTCCCATTGGGAATGAAGGGGTTATTTGAAGATACTTTGTTTCCTCCTACTTAAAACGTGCTTTCAAACAGACTTTCAAAACATTTCTATTGCTCATAATGAAACTTAACATGAAATACATAAAAAATGAGCTTTCTATGTGAGTCATACCACGCTTGATGTTACACTTAGTAGGTTCTGGATATAATTAGTGAAAGGTGTTGTTATTAGTAGAATTTTGTTTGTATTGTCACCTTCTATTGGAAACATATTAAATATACTACTGCTAGGTGTTGCTGCACAGAATTATTTCCGAATAGATCAATGCTTTTGTGTCACGTTTTCCCTAAGTGTCCGCACGTATCTTGGATTATTAAAAGAACTTATTTGGTCCTCAAATGTCCTAATAATCACTTTAGAACCTGTAAATGGTATTTCTGAGGCCAAGTGCTACATCAACTTATTTGTGAGACACTATGAGACCGTTCATGTTACCACATTAACTAGTGATTATTTCTGCCATTTCTCAAAAATCTCATATATCTTTGGAGAAACCTCACTTGTTACAAAAATGCCTGTTTTGCTAATATTATTGTTATTTCTGATATTGCTACCTACACTTATTTATTTTATATTGTATTCAGTACACATGTAACTTTGAATGTTTCCCATGAAATGCATTGATAACTGGGTTATAGCAACATGTTAAATATTTCATAGTAATAGCTACTGTGGTTACTTTCACCAAGTAAAGAGTTGAATATATTCTCTTCAGATGGCCTTTCCACATGATGTAGAGTGTGGATATGATGCAATGGTCATTGGGCTTAGACACAGATCCAAATTTTGAAAAACACGTCTTCAATTTTTCTACTAAGTTTTGGTTCACACAGTTCCCTATTTAATGAACATCAACTTGTCTCTTCTCTCTTTGTTGTTTCATGTCTTTTCTATTTGTTCTTTGGTTTCTGCTACATATAAGCCCTCACTTTATCTCTCCAGCCATGATAGCCATTAGAACTCTCAGGCCAAATGTGCAACTAGAAGAGAGATGACGTTCTCCTGAACTGAGTATGCAAACACATATACATTTTCTGTTAATGGTAATCGTCCCATATCATTAGAAGACATACGTGTAATGCCATGAGGTATCCACATTTTATGCTCTAAAAGTTTCTATATTACAAAAACAAAAAACTCACCAAACTGAAATTCTACGCAAGTAGTTGTGAGAACAAAAAAAGTTATCAAAATGAAGATGGGAAAAATTTCTATGTGGCAAAGATGCGCAGAAACAACCTTATGCAATCGGTAATACTATGAGTAGAAGGTAACAGTTCTTGGAAACTATTATGCAATTAATTTATATCAATTTCTATAATATCAAAACTGGAATCAAATTCTATATCCAAAAATATAATGCAATGAAGTAACTATGATATGATAGGATTCTATCCAGCCTCCAGCGTGTATTGAATTTGCATGGAGAAAATGACCACAACGTGATCTATATGAAGGAGACTACTAAAAATCATGTTAATATAAGAAAAGTTGGTGGGAAAAAAGTCTGTTTCTTGGTGTCTCATGAGGATTTTAAGCCAAATTTTTTATTTTATGGAAATATTTGGTAAGTTTCCACCTTTCTTATTATTCTATATTCCCTCAGTTTACTTAATCTAAAAAAAAAAAGTGATGCTGTTTTTATTAAATAAAATTAATTCAAAGATCAGGTAACTGAACAGAGAAACAAAAGACAAGTTGGCACAAAATTCTGAGAGAAAAACAAGAATCAAATCTATTCTACTCTTTATTTAAATATTTGGAGATTTTTCTATTATTTCAAACCCCAAAATATATGTAATGGATCAAAAATTTTGCTGAGATAAACATAATTCACTTCCAAAAACAAATTTGATCCATTTTATTACTTGTTCTATTCAGGGAATAAATTCTACAAAGTATATATATTTAAACTTCAGGTGCAAATGGCTGTATATAGTTATATGTTCATATATATTTTGAGAAGTCCTCACATAGAAAATGTGTGTATTAAATTCCATTATTCCAAGTATTATAAAATCAGTGTTTAGTTTCTACCAGGCCGTTTCTTTGCATCTCGTAAATAGATTGGTGATATTTTCTTTTGTGCATAAACTATAATGGTGGCTAGAGGTGTGAAAGTTACATACCAATAAAATAAAGACTGTAAAAAACATTTTTGGACAAGGACTGTTGGACATTTCTAACGTAAATTGTACGAATTAGACAAGTCTGGTAAACAGTGATTTGAAAAAAAGAACATTTAATACTTATTTTTTAAAAGTCTGGGATATTTTTCTCTGTTCATTCCTTGAATGTTGGCAGTATTTTTTCATATAACTTTATGATCATAAGGTATCTTCCTGTGTTCTAGGTATCTCATTTATAGTAAAGACAGAAAAAATTAGGTAATTGCAGAATCAACTCATTTTCTGCTCAAATCTGTCCCTTTTATAAGGCAACAGAAACTTCCTTAGAGCACTTCCATGACCTCACTAAGATGCAGTGGCCTATTCAGAAGCCTATTCAGAGTTGAAGGAGAGTAAAAGGGAAAAAGATTGGGATTGAAGAAAGTTGTGTGTCCACACAGACACTCATATGTGTATGTGCAATTATAAATGATAAATAAAAATATATATTGGTTCATGTAGCAACCTAAGTCTACCTTAATGTTACATATGAGAAGAAAGAACATCATATATATTTATATGAAATTATGTGTGTTTTTATGAAAATTTATGAAACATATATCCTACTTTAATTTTGGGTAACTTATAAAATGTAAGAAATGTATTACAGCCTCACTCAGCATTATGATTTGAACTACCATACTTTATTTTAATACTTTTCTCATTATCATGAAATAACATCAGTTTAAAGCTGCTTTTTAAAAAAGTATTAGAGTTTGTTAATTATTATTATGTATGTTAAGAAAAATAGGGTTGTTTTGTTTTATGCCATGCTATATGATCACCATTTACAACAGTGCCTGTAACAAATAAGTATGTCTTGGGTGAATAAATGAATAAACACAAACATATCAAATAATTATCTTGTGGCCGGGACCTTATTATTAGTGTTAAAAGTGTTATCTATTTCTCATTTTACTAATAGTTCTATAACTGTGTTTAATCTATAACAGTTACCAAAGGACATTGGGAGTAAAGTGTTTGAAAGGAAATAATGGAAAAAGAAGAAAAAATAAAAGTAAAGAAAACAAAGAGTTACAATTTTAAAAACTTTGATTAAATTATAAACTAAAAATTTTGACATCCCAATAAATTTAAAAAAGAAAAATATATATTGGGAATAAAACAACACAAAAAAGTGTGTATTTAAAATTTTTACTGTGAAGAAAAGTCATATACATTCAATAAAAGGTCAGTTCACTAAACTGATTATATTGAACAGAGGCAGTCATATTTTGATAGCTTACATGATCTTTGTATGATAACTAGTGCATTGTAATAACATTTGGAATTACTGTGTTGCTGACAATCTGTGCAAGCCTTTGGAAGATAACTCACTATGTGTCTCCTGTCGTCACTGAAGGCTAACAAGAGAGATAATACTTCATAGTTCTATAAATGTGAATACAAAATAATAATTGAAAGAAAATTTCAGAACTGTATTTTAAACATCTTTGCAAAAAAAATATAGTTTTCATTTAATTCATGTCTTAAACTGATGCCTTTAAAAAAGATACACACACGTCAGCGAGAAAGAGCTAAAGGCCTGCAAAATATTATCCTCTCAAACAGAATGCATCATTCTTTTTAAAAATATTGCTTCACTATGCATTTGATGCTGTGTATAATGAACACGTGTCAGTACTCAAAATACAGCACAGTGGAATATGCAGAGAGACTGATTAAATAAAAATCATAAACACTTCTAATAGATGACATGTAGAAAACATACAGGACATATAATAGACAATATTATAAATTCTTTGAGAGAAAAGAAAACAGAATATACAAGAAATCTTACATAAATAAAGTCTTGAGTTTTCCTTTGTGACAATGCTGTACAGTGACCTAGACAAAATTAACAAAAAAAAAAAAAAGAAAAAAACAACAGCTCTAGAACAATGTGGAAGTCATTTCTGAATCCCACGTATGAAGAGTAATGTTTAGAGCATGTATACATAGACAGTGGTACCTAATAAAGAAAGACAATCAAGTTCACATAGGATTACATCTTTAAAAAGCAAAACTGAGAATTTAATGCCACAACATTTTTGTTTTTATTAAAAATATAATCACTAATGTCTAGGAATATTGAGATAATTGTACAAAGAATATTTTTCTTCATCTAGTTGAAAATAAGCCACTGTCATTAAGCCCTGTCACCTCCTATCTCTTTAGTGAGATTTTTCTACAAACAAGAGGGATTTTATATAATGACAATATACTAAAATGAGGAAATTAGATTTATCCATTATACATGCTTATCTGCAGATCCCATTCAAGTTTTGGTGATTGTTCCACTCATCTCCTTTATAGAAAAAGGAAAGAAAAGAAGGAAGGACAGGAGGAAGACAGAGAGGGAGGAGCACAGGGACAGAGTCAGGGATGAAATGTAGTAACATTAAAAATTTATGAAATAAAAAGACATGCATATTAAGAAGAAATATACTCAGCCAAGGTATCATTCACCTGCCAGAGCAGTGGTAAGACATTTCTGTGCATGCAAATATCATATAACTACATAATTACCTGATACATTAGAACCAAATGAAGATCAAATTTTAAAGAGGAAGTAAATTGATGAAACAATATGTAAAAAAACAATTATCATATCTAATATCATGGGCTCAACTTAAAGACAAATATAAAAACAAAAATTATGACTATAAGAGTGTACACTGTAATATAACTGCTAATAATGGACACCTTAAAAAAAAACACGTCCTCATAAGGGAAAACATAATAGCATTTTAAATTATGTCTACCTGTCTCAGAGATAAGCAAGTAGATGTGAGTTGGGCTGGCCAGGAAGAAACGCCTTCTAACTATTTCATCTTAATTAAGAGCAAGGGATATATCGTAATACTGTACTGGCATTTTGAAATGTTTTGATTGGGAGACATGCTTGTTATTTAATATTAGATTCTCCACATAGAAATGTTGATTGAACCATGGCTGTTCTGTAGGAGGGGGACATTGTAGGGGTGGATGAAGTTTGGAAACAGGAACAAATATGATAAAATCTGGGACACGGGGAATACAAATATGTAATCTAGGATGGTACAGATAATGATTGAAAAGAACAAGAGCAAAATGCAATATATATATATATATATATATATATATATATATATATATATATATATATATATATATACTAAATGGGGGAAAAATGTAAAACACTGAAAACTAAGAGCTATGAAATAAACAATATTTAATCACAAGCATCACTTTGTGCGTTCTGTGGTTCTAATGAAACCCTCAGAATACTGTGCTTTGTGGGTGAATAGGGCTTTTCAGCCAGGAGAATTCCCATTGTCTAAAGCTCTTAATCCATTCCTTTTCCATAGGCCACCCAGCAGCTGCAACATCAAACGATTGTCACTTTGATTGTCAAACCCCTACCCTAAATTTTCTAATACATCTTCTGGAACTTGAAAATAAGAGACGTTCTGCAGTTTATTTCTTGGAGTTCTCAAAGTGTAATTGAAAAACACAAGCTTGTTTGAGGTGCCTGATATGCACTGAGAAACTTGCTTACAA
This sequence comes from Rhinolophus hipposideros, assembly GCF_964194185.1. NCBI lineage: Eukaryota > Metazoa > Chordata > Mammalia > Chiroptera > Rhinolophidae > Rhinolophus > Rhinolophus hipposideros. The sequence goes on from NC_138050.1 coordinate 72,590,792, forward strand.
TGCTCCAAGTTTCTGATTTGAGTTCTTCCTCTAGTTTACTGACATTCCTACAAGTTCAATTCCTCCTTCATCACGGATGTTTACTAGTCACTGACTGGAATCCCTATTCTTTTTGACATCCAAGCAAAGAAAAAAGTGTTAGAAATCATTCATCAATGCTCCTTTTTGCTCACCACATCTCTGTGTGAAAAATTAGGAGTTAACCAAATCCCGCTGATTTCATCTCCTAATAGGTGACAAATTCATAAGTTATATCATTTTGTTCTTCATCCTCTACAGGTTAATAATTGTAGAAAATGGTAAAATATAGATACTTAAACACTGATTGAAAGACTGTTTAGAGTAACTTTAGTGAAACAAAACACTAGTTCAACATTTCCTTTTTAATTAAGTTATTCATTAAAGTTCATTCTCTATAACTTGAAAAAAGAAGCCGAATAGGGTGATATTGAAACGATTTTATGAAATTTTTACTAATATTCTTTTTGTTTGGACTAGTGTAGTCCTTGAAGTTAGAAACTTTTTTTGTACCACTTTATATGCAGTGATAACTAGATTATTTTTCAAAGAGAGTTGATTGAGTTAGTGATTGAATGCTCATGAATGCAGAGTAAATTTATGCACAGTGATTGATAATTACATAAGGATAAGATAGGTATAGGAAAATGGCAGTCTACTTTTGAAATTTCATTTGTCATTATAATCTTAATGGAGAATAGGCATTGAAGTAATTTACTGGGTAGTGTAATTCAAGTCTTAGAACATTTAACTTTTAGTAGTTTTGTTTTCTTATTTGATAGATGACTATATGTTGTTTTCCATGAAACATTTTTTAAAACTCAAACACTGTAATGCATATTAAAAATGAGTATAAATAACTATAAATGTGAACTAGGTTACTTTTTTTTTCTTTTAAAGAACTGAGTGTAAATATACTTACATCTATACTTTTCATCAAACACATGTTCAATCAACTAAAACAATGGGAGTCCTAAATAACACCATACTATCTTGTATATTTCTCCACAAATAAGAAGAAATTTTTTGAATATGTTCTTATTTTTCAATACTGTTAATTAACTTTAGGATATATAAAATATTTAATTTTATTATAAAAATACACAATAAGGCAAAAATACTTTTTCACAAATAATACTGATTAAATTTACATATATATAAATCCGTTCAGTTAGGAATACAAATTTATAACTAAAATTATTGACTGTACTATAGAGTCTCCAGTATGTTGTTTTTTAATTATATGTACCACTAAAACCCATACATGACAGACACACACACCCTCTCCTCTATCTATCCATCCTTTCTTTTTTTAATTCAAATCTACATAATAAGGTATGTTGACTGAGTTTGAACCTAGGATTCTACTCTGTAGGTAATGACAAGACTATTATATGCACTCATAAGTGGTTTTGTGATATATTGTTGTATGTACTGGATAAAACAATGATCCCCCAAAAGAAAGATCTACCAGGACAATAAAAGGATGAGACTTTTACTCCAGAGAGACATCCATAGGAGGAAATGTAAGGACCTTATTGCTGTCACATGGGCAGAATAAAGATTAATTACTGATTCAGGTGACTGGAAATTGTTTTCTATACTAAAATACTACAATAAAGTAGCATTAGTAATTTTATACTACACACTATAATTGCCTATTAGAATATTTACTATTTCACTTATTAATTAACACAACTCTTTCCATTAACATATAGAAATACATCACTTTCTGATTACAGACCAAGTTCTGCATTTTGGAACTTTCAATATTCTCTGAGTATAATAACATTGTTATTAATTTCCATTACTTTAAAGACATTTTATACATAATCTTGTATAATTCCTATAACAAACTAATGAGATAACCATTCACAAAAGAGAAATATCTAGTTCAATATGAGAACTTTTCCCAAGCCACACAGTTTTTGGGTTGTAACTGAGTTTAAAATCTTAGGCATGTAGAATTAGTAGGCAGTTATAGCAGCATGATTACATTGTTTGGTAGTAGAAACACCATATTCAGATGTGATATATACAGATTATAAAGGAAAAAAAAATAACACCCAGTGTGGGTTTCAATTTCCTCCAATTTCCTCTACATATGACTCACTTTGGGCTTTATTCAATTCTGGGATTTAAGATTCAAAGCTATCTAGGGGAATTTTCCAGTGTGGAGCTACTCAGAGAGGCTTCTTATCTTACCCTTCATGAATAAATATGAAACAAACAGTTATGTTTACTTGTGGAACAGTTCAATGTAAGCATCAAAGTGAAAAACAAATGTGATGAAGCAAAAGCATACATTTTAGTGGCAACATTTCACTTTTCTGTCATATTTTTTTTTGTCCATTTTAAATAAAATTGGATTCGTTTACTCTATGTTAATAGAAAAACTTTCTAAACAACACAATTACTTTTCATGTCTTGATGATGGTTGTTAATATAATAGCAGTGCTTTACCAGTGAAGCAAATGACTCAAAGAGAATTCCATGCCCCCTGCTGAAATGGAAGTTTTTAATAAATAAAGTTGATTTCTGAGTTTAGATCATTAGAATCTTCCCACGTAAATTAAAAGTATGATGTCTACCTCCTTTTCAAAATCAGTTTGATGTTTTCAAATTATATTGAATCACCACCAATGCCTAGGACAAACATAGCTATGTTTTCATTTTAATAAATTTCACTTCTTTCTTTCTTTCTTTCTTTCTTTCTTTCTTTCTTTCTTTCTTTCTTTCTTTCTTTCTTTCTTTCTTTCTTTCTTTCTCTCTCTCTCTCTCTCTCTCTCTCTCTCTCTCTCTCTCTCTCTCTCTCTCTCTCTCTCTCTCTTTCTTTTTGCTTGAAAAGAGCTCAACTTGGAAAAGTCAACCATTTCATTTAAAAGACATGCTAGTTTTGAAATAGTTTAAAGATAACATTTTGCACTTTTCATTTCATGTGAACATAAGGATAATATATTTCTATGGGTAATGATGGATAATAGATATGATGATGAATGATGATGAGATGAAGGATTATGAGATTGATACATTTCAGGGAGTAAATTAAAATTTAAAATACTGATTTTTTTTCCCCTGGAGAATAGTCTACAGAGCTACTCATGTGACTATTCTTGGAAGTAAACACCTCCACATTGAATTTTTAAAATTACACATATATATATATATATATATATATATATATATATATATATACACACACACACACACACACACACACACACACACAAATATATGTGTATATATATAATTTTATATATAATCATATATATGATATATATATATATGTAAATTATATATAAATATATATATAATGATATATATATATATCATTTTAAAAATATATCCTTCGTAGTAGCATCTAGACTAGTGTTTTACCAAACACCATAGCCTAGTCAAGTAGATGCATGAAATTAACCATCCCATTTCTATAACATTTTGCTACTTACAGCAAAATCCTGTTTTTTATGACATAGATTACCTTCTTTAGTCCTTTGCTTATTTGTCATTTAATGTATTTTTTAAAATTTTAGTACCACTTCATGCTGCCTTTCATTTTTTCTATAGGTTTGTATTTTTCTTATTTATTTTAGGATTACTTTATATTGTCTTAATATAAGCTCTTTTCCTTTAAATTATTCACGTATTCAAAAATATATTCAGCTACATCATATGTTGCATTGTCACTGTATTAATGGTATCTGTTAATGAACAGGCATTCTTTATTTTTTATGGGTATTATTTTATAAGACATATTTAGGCAAGAACTTCAAATGGTGAAAAAAGGAATATATTTTCCTATATTATTTTTCAGAATTTGTATAGTTTACCTTTCTCATTTTGATCTACAATTTACCTGGAATTGATTTTGTTTATGGGATGATACTGTCATGTTTCCCTTTTCCCTGGTATTGAAAACCCAACTGACCCAACACAATTTATTTGACAGTTTTTAATTTCCTCACTGTTTTTCAATGCCAACAGACGAAAACAAAGAGTCCCTTTTGAATACATTATTTCTAATGATTATTTTGATAATCCTTCCACAATATCAAAATGCCTTCATTTCTGTATTGCCATAATTAAGGTTTTATTTCTTAAAATTATATGTTGGTATAGCACACACTAAATCATTCTTCAACTTGACAATATTTGTGGTTATCACTGTTGCTTTGCATTTTCTTGTAAATATTAGCCTGGCCATCCCATTTTCCACAAAAATGGGAAATTGACTGGGTTAACATTTAACTTAAAAATTAACCTGGAGTGCATTGGCATCTTTACACCTTAGAATTATTAATATTACTCTTCCTATGAATATTTTGCATGTATTTTTCTTTTAACAATGCATATATTTCTACTTCTTATATATTAAATTATATGTAAGTAATCTTTTCTGTATGTTTTTTTAATAGAATGTATCAAGATGCATCTTACTGTTTGAAGTTGCCGCTTATTCTAACTGCTTTATAATTTCACTGAATAATTAGATTATACTTTAAAAACTATCACTTGATGGGGAAAGAACTGAGCTACTATCCATACTATCAAGAACAATGAGAGCTGTATATTCAAACAAATGTTGCTAATCAAATCACTTCTACATTAATCTTTGAGTGACTTAATCTGGGCTCACACTTACAAATTTAATGAAATATTTTATCTCATAAATCTTCCTTGCTTATTTTACGTAAATTTCGTCAGATTTCAAAATATATTTATGAATTCGTAACGTTTTAGCCTCTCTTACAGTCTTATTTAAATGATATTCTTAGATTGATAAAATGATTAATTTATAATTTGTTACTTGACATTACAATCAATTTTTTGTTTGATTGCTGACAGAGGTATTTACTCTCTCCCCCATTTAGATCTAGTATTCTGGACACTTCTCAGTCTTTGATTTATTTTCTGTTTACACATTAAGATCGGGCAATAATTATAATGTATTTCCAAATACTCATTACAAATCTTTCTCCTCAGTTCTTGCCATACTTTGATATTGACACAGTGCATGTAGTGGAAGAAGAGAAGGTAAAACAAAAATCTGTATTAATTATTTCTGATAATTCACTGAAAATTATTTTCTATATTAACCTATTGTCAAA